>NW_015150884.1:15881-177139 GCF_000732505.1 Cyprinodon variegatus
AGAATTCTGAGAAAAAATTCAGAACTCTGAAATTAAAGTCAGAATTCTGAGAAAAAAGTCAGAACTCTGAGATTAAAGTCAGAATTTGTAATAATATATATTCTGATATTAAAGAGACACATTTAGTTTGAGGGGCTCTATTAACATTTTAAGATACTTAAAATAAAACAGAAACTCATCTTTCCACGCCATCCAAATTGTTCAAAATTCTATCTCTGTCTTTCCTATTCTTTATTGAAACAATTAAGATTCGGTCATTTGCTTTTTACCGGAATGCTGTAAGAATAAAAGAGCAGAGATAAAATAGAACAGTTAAAATAAATTATATGTATATTTATATCTAAGTAATGTATCCGTCTTTACCTACATTTCTCATTTTTATCAGTATGTTGCACCTAATGACTCACTAATGTCAATTTCAATCTATTATTTCAACAATGGATTACATTTATGGCAGGACTGGTCCTCCATAAGTGTGGGTCCAGAAAAGTATGAAACAAAAAAAAAAACAGTGAAATAGTTTATCAGTTAAAATATGTTAAGAAAGTTGCAGAATCATAGAGCTACTTGTGGTTCTGCACTGAATGAAATTATATGTCCTGGTCATTTAGCTTAGCTAGGATTTTGTTTTGTTCCTAATAAAAATCTGTAATTCTGGTTTGATAATGTTGGTTTTATTTACCCAAAAGTAAAAAAAAACAAAACATTTGGAACATTAGGTAATATACATTTATATTCAGGCATATTGCATATCTTTGACTTATTTTAAATGAAAATTACTGGTTTTAATTAATTCAGAATTAAAACTTCAATAAAACTGATAAATTAAGCTGTAACACTTTTTTTTAAATGGGTTTAAAATATAATTTGGCACATGTATGCTCTATGTTATGAGACAGTTTGTTCTCTAAATGACGATACGAGTTGTCTAAGTTTTCGAAGTTTAAATTATGTTCATTACCCTGCCACTAGGGGGCTCATTGACACCGTCACCGGAATCTATTAAACACCGAACCTCCTTACCGCTTGGAGCAGTAATGAGCGGTCCTCAGACGATGCCAAAACCAGAAAGAAGAATAGCCACAACCCTCTTTCCTTTCCTACCAAAATAGACAGTTAAGGGTGGAGGAGCTGACATCAGCTAGTCAGAAATGGCTGCCACCGGAGTTCTTCCCTTCATCAGGGGGGTAGATCTCAGTGGAAACGACTTTAAAGTAAGGATATCTGATTAATTTTAATTAGCTTTATATCGGTGATTGTTTACCCGCTTTTTTAGCTAGACCTAAGAATTGGTAACAAATGGCTAAAACAGAAGCTGTAGATGAACGTTGGGAGCATTGGGCGTTAGCCAGTTGTCAAAATGACAAAGTAGCCGTCCTATGTCGGTCACCTTTGGCTTCGTAGTTGTTATTTTCTCTAAACTGTGTTTTGATTAATAACCTGTGTAAAGCTTTCTTTTAGCCTCTGGTTGAATGTAGTTTTGGTCAAAGTAGCTGCTTCCACCATCACGTCACCCTGCTAATTTAGCTTTACTTTTAGCTAACTTTAGCTGCCTTTAGTTCAGGGTCCCATGTTACGCATCAATACATTTTTTTTTAACTGCAGTCAAACTGGGGCAGATTTAGACATATCTTAGATAACATCGTATAGTTTGTTGAACTTTGAGGAGCAGGTTGAGTGATTGAAATCAACCAGTGTTGTCATGGCTACTGTTTGTCCTGACTTGTTTTTTTTTTTTTTAGTAAAAGGGGTTGGTCAAAATATCACGATTCCTTCACACCTCATTCTGTGAGCTTTAAGGTTCACCACGTCAAAGGTCGCCAAAAAGTTAGAAGGTTTTTAGAAATGTTTGTTGAAAAAGTGTGAACCAGAGCCCTAATTCTTTAAAGCTATGAAGATGTGAACTTGTTTGTTTTGCCTGATAATCCAAAAGTACTTTCAGCCCAATTTCAACAACTGATGGCTGGACATATCCAGGATTATCTGCTAAAGAACAGATTTTTTTTTTTCAAACTGTAGAAAAATATCAAAGCACAAAAAGCTGGCCCAGATCATCACACTGCCACCACCATGTTTGACTGTTTCCTCCAATGATTATCTTAATTTTTTTGGGCTCCTCAGGATGCTGTTTGGTAAATGTGAAGAAGTGTTTTGTTTTCTTTTCACCTCAGGGTTCCTTTATTATAATTTTTATTGCTTAGGCTTTCTTATTTTAGATCTAAAAGCATCAACTCAGCTGGTTTAATGCAACATTACAGTTGGATTGGTTATTCTCTAAAATATTGTGTTTGCCGTTCTGTTGAAGAATTTGAAAAACAATCACATTGCAAGATATCCTCACAAAGTGAGACGACTTCTTTTAACCATATTTTGTAAATTTGAGATTATTGTGAGCCATAGGTTATGGATTATTTAGATGAATACACCTATTAAAATATTTGCTAAAACTAAATATTTCATGCTCAAATTAAGGAATTTTAATTTGGAGCTTTGAGGATTTTTGCCTTAATTGACACACATGACGAGTTATGGGAATATGCAGGTTGAATGAGATGCGGGGGGTGTGAATAATGTCTGGTTTAAAAAAAAATAAAACATTATCCCTGTTTGATTTAGGTGCATTTATTGTAAATAATCTGATAATCATCCTAAATCCAAATAAACCACATTAGAGAGGAAATCTGGCACACAGATTAGAGACATCCTATCAGCGGCAGATTAACTGGACCTCAAAGTCTCTCCAAGTTTCATCTCCTAACCGTCTTAGTGAAGACTACAGAAGTGTTTTAGCTGATCAGATACAGGATTTTAGATCTCATTATAGCTTGACTTGATTAAAAAACAAAAGAAAAAGCTCTTCTTTGGAGATGGAATATCAGTCCAACATGAAATACTTGGGTCCATAACACCAGATTCTCTGGGCCAAAATAGTTAGTGACCAGGACTGGGGATGATAGCTGTTGCATGTGATTAAAAACCATCAGGTCAGTGATAATGACAGAGCAGAACTCACACCTGTGAGCTGAAGGTTTTAATCCACAGCCCTCCCTCAGAAAACTGAAGGATTTAAAGTTTCTGTAAAGAGTTTTTGGTTCCAAACTCCCCCTAAGTTCTATCCAAACCCAGTATCCCACCACATAAAACATCTAACTGCTCTGCTTACCGTTTCTATTTCTGTTTTGTTTTGGGATCAGATAATGCACTCTGACAATTAAATACTTATTTTGAATTTTTGCTCAATAGTCTGCCTTCACATGGAAATCCACAACCCTTGTTAGTGAGCAGCGTTAGATAACCCTTGTAACAATCAGCTGTTTAAACTTTATTTTACCTTTGTATTGTCAACACATTAAGGATTAAGCCTGATTTCCTTAATCCTGTCTGATCAAGATTAAAGTATGATGTTCTGAAATTTCTGTTTGTTAAACTGAACAGTTTTAACAACTAAGCCCAGGTTAATTACTCAGTTCTCTGTTGCTCTCCTTATTTACTGTCTCTGCAGGGAGGATACTTCCCTGAGGATGTCAAGTCTATGAGCAGCCTGCGATGGCTGAAGCTGAACAGGACAGGACTCTGTTACCTCCCAGAGGAGCTGTCCTCTCTCCAGAAGCTGGTAAGTTATTTAACTTTTATGCCAAATCACAACAAAGAGTTGATATAACATTGGTTCATGTATGAATTCTCTGTAATAGGGCTTGGTGTTTTGGTCTACCAGTCAGAAAGTTCTTGGTATAAATCCTGTTGGACCTCTCTCACTGTGACTGTGGAGATTTTAAGTATGTGCCCTTACTTTGAAGGAGAGGTTGTCATTTCTTTGTTCCTCCACAGCAGGGTATCCATAACTTTTCGATTTCCAACTAAAAACAAACAAACAGTGAAATAGTCTGGTGACCCAGACTATCAGCTGTGTGTACAGGTGTATCTTAGCCTGATTAACAGGAGTATAATGAGCAGAATCATTTTCTGTACATGTATGTAGTGCCATCTCTGTTTGCATTTCTAGCATACCTTTGACTTTCTGTTGTTAGTTTTGTCATCATGTTTATTATCAGTAAAGGCTTAGAATAACATTCAATGATTTTGGGCCCCTGCTCTATAGAGAGAATCAAGAAGCCTTGAGTTTGAAAGATCCATAGTTTTCACCTGATGTTAAAAGCCATGAGACATTTTTTTGGTGTTTTTATTGCATATAATGAAGAAATTATAACATCCAACTTTTTCTCCCCCTGCCCTCATCCTTCAAAGCTCAGTACAGGGGGTGGAAATAGTCATTTTTGGAGCCCTTTCCTCCCTTTCTACTCTAGCAGCTTAATGCGGTTATGTTATGCTTAGAATACACAATGAGCATATCTGCAGAGATGCTGTTTTAAATATTTAATTAGACTCATGTTCAGTGAAGAGCTTTTAAGGGCTCTACTGATGCGGTCAGAAGGAGGGATCTTTTTCTTTTTAATCAGTGATTACTTGATCAATTCAATATTTCTGCAATCCTTTGTCCATATTTTGTTGTTACAGTCATTTGCTCTATAATACACTAAGATTAGATTGTATACACAGGACCTTAAAAAACAAGTTAATTACTTGGAAGTGGTAGGAAAAAGAAACATGTTTTGTTTTTTTTATTTGTATAATCTTTTAAATAATGAAAAAAAACACAAAAAATTCTAGAAGCCTTCAACAATTATTTTTCCACAAACTTCTTGTATTTAGTTCCCTTCTTCTTCCCATCAACTGTGACCAGCTTCTGTTACCTTGCTGATAAATCCCACAGCATAATGCTGCCACCACAGTTAGTTTTCTACTATTTATATACGGTTGAGAAGATGCAGCCTATAATATTTGCGGACCTCTGATAGCGTCTGGTGGCACTGAATTTTATCAAGAGGCTTTGAGGTAAAGGCGACTGGAAGCAAGTGTATGGCAAAGGAGTGCATGATTCAGTGCTTGTTTTTTTTTTTTGGAAATCCTCATGAAATGCACTAAGGTTTGTGGTTGTAAAATTATATCAGTCCTGTTTCATGGTATGCAGATGCAAAGACAGGCGGTGATTTCACTAAAGCACTGCCTGTGAGGGTGAAGTATTTTTCTTGATCTCACAAAGCAGATGCTTTTAGCTGCTTAAATCAATAATTTCTTTACATACTCAGTTCTGGTCTTTTGCAGACATGTTCTTCCATAGTGGATTGTTTTTTAAACTTTTTTGGAATGTCTATGACCTGGATGACTGAGAATCTTCACTAGCAATCATAATAAAGACTTGGATCAACAGTTTAGGTCAGCCAGGATGTTTCTGGCTTTTTGAACAGTGTCACTAAGGTCTCTTGAGATCATCATTGCATATATTCAGAGTATCCTGCAAGCTTATTGTTACGTTTATCAGGAACCACCACCTGTTAGCAGATAAAGTAAAGGTTAAAATGGGTTTACTAACATACGAAGTCATAATTTTATAAACTGCACTTGACATGAAAACCTGTTTTATACACATATAAAGGATTTTAAAGATTTGGAGAAATGGGAAATGAATCAGGGTCAAGAGAGATTAGCTTCTATTTAGGAAGTTTACCAATGCTTGCACTCTATGCAGACGATCTACAGTCATGGCCAAAAGTTTTGAGAATGATTCAAATGTTAATATTTACAAAGTCTACTGCTTCAGTTTTTATAATGGCAATTTGCATAAACTCCAGAATGTTATAAAGAGTGATCAGCGTAACAGCAATCAATTGCAAAGTCAATATTTGCCTAGAAAAGGAACTTTATCCCCCAAAACACATTTCAACATCATTGCAGCCCTGCCTTAAAAGGACCAGCTGACATTGTTTCAGTGATTGCTCCATTAACAGGTGTGGGTGGTGATGAGGACAGGACTGGAGATCAATCTGTCATGATTAAGTAAGAATGACACCACTTTAAAAAGAGGCTGGTGCTTGGCATCATTGTTTTTCTTGAGAACCATGGTTATCTCTAAAGAAACACGTGCAGTCATCATTGCACTGCACAAAAATGGCCTAACAGGAAAGAGAATCACAGCTAGAAAGATTGCACCTCAGTCAACAATCTATTGCATCAGCAAGTACTTCAAGGAGAGAGGTTCCATTGTTGCCAAAAAGGCTCCAGGGCGCCCAAGAAAGACCAGCAAGCGCCAGGACCGTCTCTTAAAGGTGTTTCAGCTGCAGGATCGGGCTACCAGCAGTGCAGAGCTTGCTCAGGACTGGCAGCAGGCAGGTGTGAGTGCATCTGCACGCGCTGTGAGGCAGAGACTCTTGGAGCAAGGCCTGGTCTCAAGAAGGGCAGCAAAGAAGCCACTTCTCTTCAGGAAAAACATCAGGGACAGACTGATATTCTACAAAAGGTGGAGGGAGTGGACTGCTGAGGACTGGGGTAAAGCCACTTTCTCTGATAAATCCCCTTTCCGATTGTTTGGGACATCTGGAAAACGGCTTGTTTGGAGAAGACGAGGTGAGCGCTACCACCAGTCTTGTCTCATGCCAACTGTAAAGCATCCTGAAACCATTCATGTGTTGGGTTGCTTCTCAGCCAAGGGAGTTGGCTGTCTCACAGTCTTACCTAAAAACACAGCCATCAATAAAGAATGGTACCAGAATGTCTCCGAGAGCAACTTCTCCCAATTGTCCAAGAGCAGTTTGGTGATGAACAATGCCTTTTCCAGCATGATGGAGCACCTTGCCATAAAGCAAAGGTGATATCTAACTGGCTCAGGGAACAAAACATAGAGGATTTCGGGTCCATGGCCTGGAAACTCCCCTGACCTTAATCCCATTGAAAATTTGATGTCAACCATAAGGAGACGGGTGGACAAACGAAAACCTAGGAATTCTGACAAAATGCAAGCATTGATTATGCAAGAATGGATTGCTGTCAGTTGGGGTTTGGTCCAAAGGTTGATTGAGAGCATGCCAGGGAGAATTGCAGAGGTCCTGAAGAAGAGGGGTCAACACTGCAAATATTGACTTTCTGCATGTAGCTCATTCTGTCATTAAAAGCTTTTGTTACTCATAATAAGATTGCAGTTGTATTTCTGTATGAGATGACAACATCTGACATACACACATGAAAACCAGAGGGGAGCAGGTCATGAGAAAATATAATGTTTGTGTTGTTCTCAATACTTTTGACCATGACTGTATTTGTTGACCTGAAGATCTATAAGATTAAAAAAATAATAATTGATAATATTTTTAAAACCCCATAAGTGGCACAATAGTTGAACTTATTACTTTTTGGTGTTTAAATAAGTTGTTTTATTGTTTCCATGTGGACATCAATAGGTGTGATTGAATGCATTGATGGTTTGCCATAAAACAGAATCATTGGGTTTCTTAATACACCTGGAAGAACCAAAGTAAGCCAGAAACAATGAAGATATTATTCCTAAGCTTTCTTTTCTTGATCTGTAGTGACATTTGAAGGATATTAAATTAAATGCTAATTTGATATTAGAACTCATAGCATAAAATTATGAGTAGGACAACTAGACATGCCTGTTATATTTAACATTTTAAATACTTTAAGTGCTGTTGAAAGTCAAAAAAAGATAAAACGGTAGAGTTGTCGTTTAAATATCTTTCTTTGTCCATGTTGCATAATCACCAGAATCCTAACCAGCTGTTCAGATAGATTGTTTTCTATCTGAACACATTTTTTGCAGCTTTAGAGTGATATATGGGCTGACCTCATATCTTGAAGATATAATAAAACCTGTTATTTTTCTGTCCTCAGGAGCATCTTTCAGTGAGTCACAACAGTCTGACCACCTTACATGGCGATCTCTCCAGCTTACCAAACCTGCGGGTAACTAAACCAGACTAACACCTTGCTATGGTTTAAGAAAATGGGGTCAAAGACCAGTCTTGTTTGTTTCCCCTGTTTCTGTTTGGGCCGATTGTCGTCTCTTTCTGACATGTTTTCTACCACTTCTTTGCTGTAGGCAGTGGTAGCCAGAGCCAACAGCCTTAAAAACTCTGGAGTCCCAGATGACATCTTTCAGCTAGAGGACCTCTCTGTGCTGGTGAGAAACCATAGCAGCAAATGGAACCTGTACTGGTATTTCTATTGCTTTCCAAATGGGTAATTGCTCTTTATTCTCCCCTGTAGGATCTGAGCTACAATCAGTTGACTGAGATTCCCAGGGACCTGGAGAACAGCAGGAACATGCTGGTGTTGAATCTGAGTCACAACAGCATCGATTCCATCCCCAACCAGCTGTTCATCAACCTCACAGACCTGCTGTACCTGGACCTGAGCGACAACAAGCTGGACAGCCTGCCACCCCAGATGAGACGCCTAGTGCACCTGCAGACCCTTATTCTGAACAACAACCCGCTGATGCACGCACAGCTGCGGTAAAACACAGCCTCACTGCTGTTTCTTATTCTGATGCTCGTAGACGGTCAGCCTGTGTTTTGACCTCGAGCCTAAGCTGCTCTGGTGTGTGTTTCTGAGCAGGCAGCTGCCAGCCATGGTTGCTTTACAGACGCTTCACCTGAGGAACACCCAGAGGACGCAGAGCAACATGCCCACCAGCCTGGAGGGACTGACTAACTTAGCAGGTAACCAATAAACGAGCTGTTTTTATGCTAAAGCTACTTGTATGGAAATGGTATTTCTGGATGTACCTTAAAGTATAGGAGAAGCTTCATTCCAGGTTGTGGAATTACATCTTCAGGTTCTGCTCCTTCCTCACTAGTTTCTTTCTCTCCATCAGATGTGGATCTGTCCTGTAACGACCTGACCCGGGTCCCAGAGTGCCTGTACTCCCTGAGCAGCCTGAAGAGACTCAACCTGAGCAGCAATCAGATCACCGAACTCTCCCTCTGCATCGACCAGTGGACCCAGCTGGAGACGCTGAACCTGAGTCGAAACCAGCTCACCTCGCTGCCCGTAAGGACGACAGCCACTTCTTTTAAAGTCCTGTGGAAACCAAACCATCTTGAAATGTTTGTATTTTCTCCAATCAGTCTGCTATCTGCAAGCTGTCCAAGCTGAAGAAGCTGTACGTTAATTCCAACAAACTGGACTTCGATGGGCTTCCTTCAGGTGTGAGCAAACTAGCTAGCCTCACCGAGTTCATGGCTGCTAACAACAACCTGGAGCTCATTCCTGAGGGCCTCTGCAGGTAAACTGCAGACAAAGACATGCATTCATTGGAATTATTATTTGTACTCTCTCTGAACGTTTGGCTTCTTGTTTTTTAGATGTGACAAGCTGAAGAAGTTGGTCCTAAATAAGAACCGCCTGGTAACGCTGCCTGAAACCATCCACTTCCTGCCCGACCTGGAGGTATAACCCTGTTATTTATGGCCTAGAAATTCCAAAATTTAGAGCCTCTTTATGAGTAAAGGTACATCATTTGGGTTTGATTCATTTATGATGCCTTTACAACTGGAGAAAAGCTAACATTGTGTATTGATGTGAGTTAACTGCTACTATATTTGGATATTGAAGCAGTTAGCATCGCTAAATAAAGCAGTAAAGCAGCAGATGCTTCATTCAGAAATATTTATTTTCATTTCTTCATCAACTCAGTTATAGCATCTCTGTTTTTACCCTTACTGTTGCTAGCTCGTTCAAACTCTTTAGGACTTTCCGGATCTGCTGCATGCAGTTGAGAAGCTTTGTGTGACTCTCTGGGTGGATCTTAGTAACCTTAGCTAAAAATGATAGATGACTCAACTTTCAATAATATAGCAAAGGTTTTATTTATTTTCATGCAAAAACTGCAAATTATTTTAAAATTCTGATAATTGTCTTCAATATAAGTCCTTTATAAATAGATAATCTTGGACATTTTACTGTACTACTGATTTATTGCAGTATTCATCTCTGAAGCTTTATAGGTTTTCATCTTTTTAAGGGTTTTGTTGCCTCTGGTCTAGGAAAAAAAATGGCAAAATTCAATTTATTGGTCCCAAACAGAAGCTAACCTTTTTAAATATATATATATATATATATATATATTTTTTTTTTTTTTTTTTTTTTTTTCTAACAAGTTGTTTTGTCTCAATGAACTATAAAGTTTTTTGGTTCTCAAAAGGAAAAAGAATCCAGATGCGTTACAGCATGTAATCGCAGCAAACCTGCATACCCACAAGGATTTTGTTTTAAACAGTTTAATTATTTACACTATATTGAACACCAACATTACACGCGTACAGACGCTACACTTCGCCTAGTTTAGGTTCATGTTCTAATTTCAGATGCTCCTGTTTGACAAGAAAGAAACGGGAAAACAACACATGGTGACAAAGTTTTTTCCTCATCAACCAGCAGAGGGAAGGTTATGATGCACTGTTCTACAATACGCAAAACCTAATAAAGTTGTTCTTGTATTGTCTTCAGAAGCTCTTTATAGCTGTGACAAAATAAAATATCAAGTTTTTAATCCGATGTTCATGACATGGACTGATCAAAATATGGGATGTGTTTATTTCTGGGGAGTTTATAATCTATCAGGGTGTCCAGATGTCCCAGTTTGTGTGGAATAGTCCAGTATTTTTTTTTTTTAGGATCATAATTCTTTTGAAAGGCTGATGGAAAGTTATTGGTAGGGGCCACATTTTATTTTATTTTTTTAATCTAAGTAGCTATTTGAAAAAGAACATGATGCTATGATGCATTTATACCAGAGCCTGTGTGTCTTTTTCTTTCCATAGATCTTAGATGTGAGGGAGAACCCCAGCTTAGTGATGCCACCAAAGCCAGTGGACAGAGCAGCAGAGTGGTACAACATCGACTTCTCCCTTCAGAACCAGCTGCGTCTGGCCGGAGCTTCTCCTGCCACTGTAGCTGCTGCAGGGGGAGGTCTGTGAGGATTCATTTCACCCCAACAGATATTTCTCTTCACCTAAAGTCAAACTGTGCTCGTGTTAAGGAGTGAAAATCAAATCCCTTTTTTGTTCAGGGGCCAGCCCCAGAGACCACCTGGCGAGGAAGATGAGGCTGAGGAGGAAGAAGGACAGTTCCCAGGACGATCAGGCCAAGCAGGTCCTGAAAGGCATGAGTGACGTTGCTCAGGAGAAGAAAAACATGGAGGTAAAACAAACGACTGGAAGAAACACTGCCTCTCTCACAAAACTACGATAATATTTAAAGTTGATTTCAGTTATATAATTGAATTCTATTATAAAGGGGTTTTATTCCCAGTTTTTGTTTCTGTTCATTTCAGATGTTTGTGGTTTGAAGCTGTTAAAACCCCAAAGTCAGAGAAGTAGAAAATTACAAAATGCTAATTAAAAGGATTTTTACAACAAATAGCATAAAATATCTCCACAGCAGTCTGTGTAAATAACTCCTGTTGTGTGGAGGAGATCAGGCTAACCTCAGGTTGCTTTGATAGTCACCTTCAGTTCGTCTGCATCGTTGGTTCCTAGTGTCTCATAATCTGGAGAATTCTCTACATGTAATAAACATGTCAGCTCTGTGAATCAAAGGAGCAGAAAGCAGTGTGGTCATTAAAGGAGATCCTGCTGCCGTCGGCTGTGTGAGCAGCAATCCTGCTGGAAAATGAAACCTGAATCCTTCTTTTGTCTTCTACCCTTCCTACTCCCTCCTGTTAAGACTGAAACCAGCAGGAGGAAAACAAGCACCAAGACCACAGCATGGAATCAAAACCACAACATTTTTTTTTTCTTTTTTTTTAAATTTTTTTTTTGTTTGTTGTTTTTGGCAGAACTGCACCTATGGTACACTGCTTCCTCCCACTAAACTTTCCACTAAAACGTTTTGATACGGAAACCAGCCTCTCCAGCAGTGATCTGTTGGATTTTCACCCTCTGTTGAGATGCCCTTTAAAGATTTGCTGTTTCAATGATATTCATACATCCATTACTGTTTATAAAAGGATTTTCATTGTTATCCTCCTCCATGCTCTCTTTGCTCTGATTGCTCTATAGTGCTCTGTTGTTAGTGGCACTAAATAGATGAAACCATTTTTTGCTGCTGCAGTATTCTAGTCTGTGACTTTAAAATGGAGAATTCTCCTTAAAGCCTAAAATTGATTCATACCTTAAATCAGTTGTTATTCATTCTATGCTTTGGCCTTTATCTCATTGTGTTCAGAGTGAGAAAATAATCAATGTAACAAAAAAAGGTATGGATTTTGTAGGAAAACGGGGACTTGAAATATGGAGACCTAAAAGTGCGGCGGTGGGATAAGAGCCTGGAGAAGCCCCAGTTGGATTATTCCGAGTTCTTCTTGGAGGACGTGGGACAGGCAGGTTTCCTTTATTATTATTATTTTATCTATTGTTGGGTCCTGGTATTTTAAAGCCAGATGTTTTGTTTAAAACATGCTGTTTCATCTTCAACAGATCCCAGGAGTAACCGTGTTCCAGATCGAGAACTTCGTCCCCCAGCTGATAGATGAGGTTTTACATGGAAAGTTCTACGAAGCAGACTGCTACATCGTCCTCAAGGTAACAACTCACTACCATTAGTATGTTTTTTGTTTTTTTTTATTAAATTAGTGGTGACGCTGTAAAGATGTTTTTTCTGGGGTTTCTATGTTGTTTGTAGACCTTCCTGGACGACAACGGAGCCTTGAACTGGCAGATCTTCTACTGGATCGGTCAGGAGGCGACGTTGGACAAGAAAGCTGGCGCCGCCATCCATGCCGTTAACCTGAGAAACTACTTGGGAGCAGAGTGCAGGACCATTCGAGAGGAGATGGGAGACGAGAGCGAGGAGTTCAGCGCAGTAAGTAGAATCAGAGCCACGTTTAAAGGGGAAGTTAAATGTTCAACCAAACTAACTTCATTCATGAGATTGTGTCTTACTATTATCAATAACTATATTGGAAATCTGAACAATATAAAGGAGAAAAAAATTAATAAACTGAAGCTTTGTTTTTAAATTTTTTTGGTAAGGGCACCGCCATGTTGCAGTACCTCAGACGGTGATGTCACAGGGTTGGTCTTCGCGAGCTGTAGCAATTGTATACATTGGAAATACCGGCGACACATCACAACCATAAAACATTTGGTTTGATGGAAGATGAAGCTGACCTGACACTGAAGCATCTAAATCACATTGCTTTTGCTTTGGAGCCCATTCACCGTTTTACTCCAGCCATAGGAAGGAGAGAAGAGGCAGTTTTGGAAGCGGGGTTCTGACTATCCCTGCTACCTCACAGAATGTCGGTTCTGGAGATTTTGTAAAACAGCAGACTTTTGAGTCTGGTAAACTAGCGATCCATCGGACAGCCGGACTACAGCCTGAAGCTGCTCCGAGTGTTTTTTATTTCACCGCCTATAAGTTGTGTTCTACTGACCGGGCGGCCAACACACTCTGACAGCGTTCAGCGACAACAATCAGCCTTAATGACAGGGAAAGAAAACACGCTAAGCAGGCAGGGAAGAGACACGAACAGTTATGTTGGCAGATATTAAATCTTCAACTATCTCCAAAACAAATGTCCTCCACTAGAGCTTAGTTCTCCAAATGTATCCCTATTCAAGCCTCTTAGTAACACACATTTTTATAACTCAGTCATCAGGATTAACATCTATGCCGTACAGGGTCCCTTAGCCACCGGCTGCTGCAGCAGGTCCAGATCTCCAGAGAAATGTTTTATTTCTTTCCGTGATTCCTTGTTTCCACAACAGGCAGTCGGGTTATCCTTACATCCCAGCTCTCCCTTACCAGACTCAGCAGTGCTTCCTGTGTAGCATATCTGTTAGCTCAGCATTCAGATGATTTTTGTCCTCTGTTCAGGTGTTTAACGATGAGATCTCCTACATTGAAGGAGGAACATCCAGTGGGTTTTTCACTGTGGAGGACACGCATTACACCGTCAGGTGGGTGGAAGCCTTTCAGAACAATCATTCTCCGCTGTTCAGCTGAGTGTTTCACTATCTGGGTAAATATCTCCTGATGTTTATCTTTTCTCCATTCATCAGGTTATACAGAGTCTACGGCAAGAAGAACATCAAACTGGAGTCTGTGCCGGTGAAGGGCTCTTCCCTCGACCCTCGGTAAGTCTCAGCACTCTGACTGCTCTAAATCACTTCACCTGAATCACAGATGTTTGATCTGAAGCTCTGATCGGCCGATCCTGTTCTCTAGTTTCTGTTTACTGAGGAAAACATTTATTCAATGTTAATCTTTCTGTCATAAAAAAATGATCTCTATATTAGTAGGAAAGGTGACGCCACATCTTAGAGAACAGAATCCAATATATGTTTTTATTATTTCAATACACAGTGAAATAATGTTTAACTGAAGGCTTTCACCAACGTTTTCATACCTAACATGTTTCCCAGCAGAGTTTTTAAAAGCTCCAGAGCATTGAATGGAAAACTTTGCTCTGCTGCATTCAGACTTCAGGTTATCTGATCAATTTTGGTTCTAAACGACACTCCCAAGTAGGTTTGAGAAATTCAAGGGATAAAATAGAGCTGTTAACAAAAAAAAAAAGATTTAAACCACAGTAATTGCAACAACAAAAAAAAAANTTTTTTTTTTTCTAACAAGTTGTTTTGTCTCAATGAACTATAAAGTTTTTTGGTTCTCAAAAGGAAAAAGAATCCAGATGCGTTACAGCATGTAATCGCAGCAAACCTGCATACCCACAAGGATTTTGTTTTAAACAGTTTAATTATTTACACTATATTGAACACCAACATTACACGCGTACAGACGCTACACTTCGCCTAGTTTAGGTTCATGTTCTAATTTCAGATGCTCCTGTTTGACAAGAAAGAAACGGGAAAACAACACATGGTGACAAAGTTTTTTCCTCATCAACCAGCAGAGGGAAGGTTATGATGCACTGTTCTACAATACGCAAAACCTAATAAAGTTGTTCTTGTATTGTCTTCAGAAGCTCTTTATAGCTGTGACAAAATAAAATATCAAGTTTTTAATCCGATGTTCATGACATGGACTGATCAAAATATGGGATGTGTTTATTTCTGGGGAGTTTATAATCTATCAGGGTGTCCAGATGTCCCAGTTTGTGTGGAATAGTCCAGTATTTTTTTTTTTTAGGATCATAATTCTTTTGAAAGGCTGATGGAAAGTTATTGGTAGGGGCCACATTTTATTTTATTTTTTTAATCTAAGTAGCTATTTGAAAAAGAACATGATGCTATGATGCATTTATACCAGAGCCTGTGTGTCTTTTTCTTTCCATAGATCTTAGATGTGAGGGAGAACCCCAGCTTAGTGATGCCACCAAAGCCAGTGGACAGAGCAGCAGAGTGGTACAACATCGACTTCTCCCTTCAGAACCAGCTGCGTCTGGCCGGAGCTTCTCCTGCCACAGTAGCTGCTGCAGGGGGAGGTCTGTGAGGATTCATTTCACCCCAACAGATATTTCTCTTCACCTAAAGTCAAACTGTGCTCGTGTTAAGGAGTGAAAATCAAATCCCTTTTTTGTTCAGGGGCCAGCCCCAGAGACCACCTGGCGAGGAAGATGAGGCTGAGGAGGAAGAAGGACAGTTCCCAGGACGATCAGGCCAAGCAGGTCCTGAAAGGCATGAGTGACGTTGCTCAGGAGAAGAAAAACATGGAGGTAAAACAAACGACTGGAAGAAACACTGCCTCTCTCACAAAACTACGATAATATTTAAAGTTGATTTCAGTTATATAATTGAATTCTATTATAAAGGGGTTTTATTCCCAGTTTTTGTTTCTGTTCATTTCAGATGTTTGTGGTTTGAAGCTGTTAAAACCCCAAAGTCAGAGAAGTAGAAAATTACAAAATGCTAATTAAAAGGATTTTTACAACAAATAGCATAAAATATCTCCACAGCAGTCTGTGTAAATAACTCCTGTTGTGTGGAGGAGATCAGGCTAACCTCAGGTTGCTTTGATAGTCACCTTCAGTTCGTCTGCATCGTTGGTTCCTAGTGTCTCATAATCTGGAGAATTCTCTACATGTAATAAACATGTCAGCTCTGTGAATCAAAGGAGCAGAAAGCAGTGTGGTCATTAAAGGAGATCCTGCTGCCGTCGGCTGTGTGAGCAGCAATCCTGCTGGAAAATGAAACCTGAATCCTTCTTTTGTCTTCTACCCTTCCTACTCCCTCCTGTTAAGACTGAAACCAGCAGGAGGAAAACAAGCACCAAGACCACAGCATGGAATCAAAACCACAACATTTTTTTTTTCTTTTTTTTTAAATTTTTTTTTTGTTTGTTGTTTTTGGCAGAACTGCACCTATGGTACACTGCTTCCTCCCACTAAACTTTCCACTAAAACGTTTTGATTAAGGAAACCAGTCTCTCCAGCAGTGATCTGTTGGATTTTCACCCTCTGTTGAGATGCCCTTTAAAGATTTGCTGTTTCAATGATATTCATACATCCATTACTGTTTAAAAAAGGATTTTCATTATTATCCTCCTCTATGCTCTCTTTGCTCTGATTGCTCTATAGTGCTCTGTTGTTAGTGGCACTAAATAGATGAAACCATTTTTTGCTGCTGCAGTATTCTAGTCTGTGACTTTAAAATGGAGAATTCTCCTTAAAGCCTAAAATTGATTCATACCTTAAATCAGTTGTTATTCATTCTATGCTTTGGCCTTTATCTCATTGTGTTCAGAGTGAGAAAATAATCAATGTAACAAAAAAAGGTATGGATTTTGTAGGAAAACGGGGACTTGAAATATGGAGACCTAAAAGTGCGGCGGTGGGATAAGAGCCTGGAGAAGCCCCAGTTGGATTATTCCGAGTTCTTCTTGGAGGACGTGGGACAGGCAGGTTTCCTTTATTATTATTATTTTATCTATTGTTGGGTCCTGGTATTTTAAAGCCAGATGTTTTGTTTAAAACATGCTGCTTCATCTTCAACAGATCCCAGGAGTAACCGTGTTCCAGATCGAGAACTTCGTCCCCCAGCTGATAGATGAGGTTTTACATGGAAAGTTCTACGAAGCAGACTGCTACATCGTCCTCAAGGTAACAACTCACTACCATTAGTATGTTTTTTGTTTTTTTTTATTAAATTAGTGGTGACGCTGTAAAGATGTTTTTTCTGGGGTTTCTATGTTGTTTGTAGACCTTCCTGGACGACAACGGAGCCTTGAACTGGCAGATCTTCTACTGGATCGGTCAGGAGGCGACGTTGGACAAGAAAGCTGGCGCCGCCATCCATGCCGTTAACCTGAGAAACTACTTGGGAGCAGAGTGCAGGACCATTCGAGAGGAGATGGGAGACGAGAGCGAGGAGTTCAGCGCAGTAAGTAGAATCGGAGCCACGTTTAAAGGGGAAATTAAATGTTCAACCAAACTAACTTCATGAGTTTGTGTCTTACTATTATCAATAACTATATTGGAAATCTGAACAATATAAAGGAGGAAAAAAAATAAACTGAAGCTTTGTTTTTAAATTTTTTTGGTAAGGGCACCGCCATGTTGCAGTACCTCAGACGGTGATGTCACAGGGTTGGTCTTCGCGAGCTGTAGCAATTGTATACATTGGAAATACCGGCGACACATCACAACCATAAAACATTTGGTTTGATGGAAGATGAAGCTGACCTGACACTGAAGCATCTAAATCACATTGCTTTTGCTTTGGAGCCCATTCACCGTTTTACTCGAGCCATAGGAAGGAGAGAAGAGGCAGTTTTGGAAGCGGGGTTCTGACTATCCCTGCTACCTCACAGAATGTCGGTTCTGGAGATTTTGTAAAACAGCAGACTTTTGAGTCTGGTAAACTAGCGATCCATCGGACAGCCGGACTACAGCCTGAAGCTGCTCCGAGTGTTTTTTATTTCACCGCCTATAAGTTGTGTTCTACTGACCGGGCGGCCAACACACTCTGACAGCGTTCAGCGACAACAATCAGCCTTAATGACAGGGAAAGAAAACACGCTAAGCAGGCAGGGAAGAGACACGAACAGTTATGTTGGCAGATATTAAATCTTCAACTATCTCCAAAACAAATGTCCTCCACTAGAGCTTAGTTCTCCAAATGTATCCCTATTCAAGCCTCTTAGTAACACACATTTTTATAACTCAGTCATCAGGATTAACATCTATGCCGTACAGGGTCCCTTAGCCACCGGCTGCTGCAGCAGGTCCAGATCTCCAGAGAAATGTTTCATTTCTTTCCATGATTCCTCGTTTCCACAACAGGCAGTCGGGTTATCCTTACATCCCAGCTCTCCCTTACCAGACTCAGCAGTGCTTCCTGTGTAGCATATCTGTTAGCTCAGCATTCAGATGATTTTTGTCCTCTGTTCAGGTGTTTAACGATGAGATCTCCTACATTGAAGGAGGAACATCCAGTGGGTTTTTCACTGTGGAGGACACGCATTACACCGTCAGGTGGGTGGAAGCCTTTCAGAACAATCATTCTCCGCTGTTCAGCTGAGTGTTTCACTATCTGGGTAAATATCTCCTGATGTTTATCTTTTCTCCATTCATCAGGTTATACAGAGTCTACGGCAAGAAGAACATCAAACTGGAGTCTGTGCCGGTGAAGGGCTCTTCCCTCGACCCTCGGTAAGTCTCAGCACTCTGACTGCTCTAAATCACTTCACCTGAATCACAGATGTTTGATCTGAAGCTCTGATCGGCCGATCCTGTTCTCTAGTTTCTGTTTACTGAGGAAAACATTTATTCAATGTTAATCTTTCTGTCATAAAAAAATGATCTCTATATTAGTAGGAAAGGTGACGCCACATCTTAGAGAACAGAATCCAATATATGTTTTTATTATTTCAATACACAGTGAAATAATGTTTAACTGAAGGCTTTCACCAACGTTTTCATACCTAACATGTTTCCCAGCAGAGTTTTTAAAAGCTCCAGAGCATTGAATGGAAAACTTTGCTCTGCTGCATTCAGACTTCAGGTTATCTGATCAATTTTGGTTCTAAACGACACTCCCAAGTAGGTTTGAGAAATTCAAGGGATAAAATAGAGCTGTTAACAAAAAAAAAAAGATTTAAACCACAGTAATTGCAACAACAAAAAAAAAATAAATAAAATAAAAAATATATATATATATATATATATAAAAATATAATCTAACCACATAAACAGAGTTAATTGCAGAGAATGATGACAGTGTCTGACTTTATAACTACTGACTGAGTAATAACAACAGCTTCTGGTCAAACCCGAAGACCCTTATTTAAAAAAAACATGTATGTAAATAAAACAAAAATTTAAGAAACTAAAGATGAAGTCTTAGAAAATATAGTTTAGCATGTCTTTTACTGAAATATTGGTGCTGTTCCTCGATCGCATGCTTCCTGTCCGGGGTGTTTAGGCCACGCCCCCAAAGTGCCATATGCATATATATCCCTGCAGCACATGCACAGAGGATTCCTCTGACATTGGTCTAATAAAACAAACTGTATAATTATTAGGTACTTTTTTAAACTTGCCAAAATTCCATCCATCTCACCCTGTAATAAATCAAATAATTTTTTATTTTGATTAAAAAGGCTCATTTTCAACAGAAAATCATTTTGTTTATATATATTTTTTAATTCCAATTCCAGCTAAACAGGTTTGGTGCAAAAAACCAAAACTGTAAAGTATAAGAATAAGGATAAGCCCCAGATCATAGATTATAGTTATCGTATTCATTTCTTCTTATATCTGTGTGAAAAAACTGGAGCTTTTTTCCTTCGCTAATGGCACCCACCCCACAGTGTGACCGGAATTATTTTTATTTATTTATTTTTTTTCCAACCTCTCTGATCAAACTGAATATTATCAATTCTTTTCCTCCATTCCTTCTGTGATTGAAAACTCAGTTTTTTGTTTTGTTTTGTTTATTCTTGCAGCTTCGTCTTCCTGTTGGACACGGGGCTGGAAATCTTCATCTGGAGAGGAGCCAATGCCACGCTCGGCGGCACCACAAAGGCCAGGTAGCAAACTGCTTCAAGTCGCCTCTCATGTCAGAAGAAGGGGGGGGTTCTTGTTGTGGGTTCAAAGTTCTAAGTTGTTGAAATCCTTCAGGTTGTTTGCTGAAAAGATCAATAAGAATGAACGGAAAGGGAAGGCGGAGATAGTGACCCTGATGCAGAACCAGGAGCCTCCAGGGTTCTGGGAGGCTCTGGGAGGACAACCAGAAGAGATCAAGAAACATGTGCCAGATGATTTCTCCCCTGTCAGACCTAAACTCTACAAAGTAAGACGATCAGCTGGAAATGTTGTCTCTCTGATGGATTGTCAGGGTTTAACAGAACCGGTCTTCCCTGTAGGTGGGCCTGGGTCTGGGCTACCTGGAGCTGCCTCAGATTAACTATAAGCTGTCTGTGGAGCATAAAGATCGCAAGATCAAGCTAGACACCATGCCTGACCTCAGACTGGTACGTTTATCGGTTCTTCCCAAGTGTCCTCCCATGTGTCTGTCTTGTCTCACCTCCTTTTTTGCCCCCTCTCTCCTCAGGTACAGTCTCTGCTGGATACTAAGTGTGTCTACATCCTGGACTGCTGGTCAGACGTCTTCATCTGGATCGGGAGGAAGTCTCCTCGTCTGGTCCGAGCCGCAGCCTTAAAGCTGGGTCAGGAGCTCTGCTCCATGCTGCACAGACCCAAACACGCCAGCGTCACACGCAACCTGGAGGGCACAGAGTGTCAGGTGGAGAGATCCTCTGCTCCAGAGGCTGCAGCCACACACCTGCTACTTTCTAGATGTTGGGGTATTTTCTGCACCTCTTAACATGCTGGTCTTCTCTTCATCCTCATCCAACAGGTGTTTAAATCAAAGTTTAAGAACTGGGACGATGTTTTGAAGGTGGATTACACAAGAGCTGCTGAGACTGTGCAGCAAAATGATAACCTGCAGGGCAAGGTGAGAGACCACCCAGTTTTATTCTCAAAGTTGAAACATTCTCTCCTTTACAAAAACAAACTTTTATGTACTTTTATATTTTTCAACAATAAAACTGTGACCCGCATCAGTCTCCCTGACTTTGATGGCTATAAATAAAGTCAAGGGCAATCGGCTACCTTTATAAAATGTTATACTCAAAAACTCTGGTTGGTTCGGTTTCTGGCCTCAGATGTTTAACAGAAAAAATTAATCAACAAAAAGAGCAAAGAACACAGTATACCTGTCAGGTTATTGAAGAACTTTACAGCAGAGTTCGGGCATAGACTCCTGATGTTTATCCAACATTTAAGGTACAGAATAACTGCAACTTAAAGAGAAAGCTGCTGTTAAAGTTTCCTCTGATGTCCCCATATCTGGTTATGAGCAGCAGAGGCAGCCAGTTTACATGCAAAGTCTATGGTTGATGCGTCTCCAAAGATCCAGCAATGCATAGCGCGTCATGAGCATTTAAGCATATGACGTTTGAGTTGGAAGACATGTTAAATGGCCTATACTTTTTTATAGTACTTTTTTAAGTCAAGAGACTTGACCAAAGGGCTTTACACTACATTCATTCAGTCATTCATCCATTCTCGTGCAAACTCACACACTAATGGTGACAAACTACATTGTAGCCACAGCTGCCCTGGGGCTCGCTGACAGAGGCGAGGCAGCTGTACACTGGTACCACCATCAGTATATCAAATCATTCAGAAAATCTGACATTTGTTGCCTAATGTTCCACAACAACAGCCAAATTCATGAATTAAAGAATAAAACCTTTAATATCTGACCCCTTTTATATAAAAAAAGAAAAAAAAAACACTGAATCCAGACCTGGTGCCAAGGCGTATGTAAACCAGCTGCAATGATGGCGTTCTCTCATAAAGCCAGTTTCATCCACAGCTGTGAGTAGCTCCTCCCAATGCCCGTCAGACCTTTACTTTGCTGATCTTCAATGTGGGCGAGCACCAAAAATAAAGCTACAGAGGCTCCTTTGCTGCTCAGGGCATGTTCGTGAGCAGGATAATGCTACGTTCAGACCAAAGCAGAAAAAACGCGCCTGCTGCTTGATATTTTGATGCCTGTCCATATTAAGGTCCGAAGCGCCTCAAGAGCATCTTTGATGCCCCGGAAAAGTAGTTTTAATACGTTTTTAACTGAGAAAGTCCAGCTGAAAACATCTGTGCAGTCCGTTCATCACATCGGACTTCACAGATGTTTTCTCTGCAGTCCTGACTTTAATTATTATTTTGCTGTCGGAACTGCACAAAACCCCTGTACACCGGTGGTGCTCTGTTGCTGAAAATCCCCTTCAACAGCAGCCTCTTACCAGGTCGCCTATTGGGGGGTTTTTCCGCTACTGGTCGTGTTGGCTGGAAGGAGATGTTAAAAGGTCCAAACTGCATGCACTGGCAGGTTTCGACATTTTAGGTTAATTTAGATATTAAAGAGTTTCAGAGGAGTGATCATAGTCTGTTAGGCAGTGCTGTGTCCGTCTCCCTGCCAGCTCCCAGATCAGCTTCTCTGATCGGCTGACGTGAGGCATCCAGCAGAAAAAGTTCCGTTTTTGCAACTCCAGCAAATGCTGCTTATGAAGCACGTCATGTGCATCAGAAGCTCATGAAGCGCTGCTTCAGCTGCTCTAAACACGCTGCAGGACCTTCTTCGTATCCGCCATTGATTTTGCACGTAAACCAGCTGCTTCAAACATGTGCGGTGTGAACGTAGCATTAAAGTAAAACTAATGAATGAACCAGGGTGGCTGAACAGATATAATCTATAGAAGTAATCAATGTAATAAACTGTGGCAGTATATATTTTTTATCACAATAAGCTAATTTTATCCGCAGGTGAAAAAGGATGCGGAGCAGAAGGACCAGATGAAGGCTGACCTCACAGCCCTGTTCCTCCCCCGCCAGCCCCCCATGCCCCTCACTGAGGTAAACCCTCTGCTGGCTCCGTCCCACGCTGCTGTTCTGCTAAACATCCCTGCTACAGTTCTCTGCTTCCTCCATCTCTAGGCCGAGCAGCTGATGGAAGAGTGGAACGAGGACCTGGACGGCATGGAGGGATTTGTTTTGGAGGGGAAGAAGTTCACTCGCCTTCCGGAGGAGGAGTTTGGACACTTCTACACCCAGGACTGCTACGTCTTCCTCTGCAGGTAGACTCAGATCATCACCTCCAAAAATTCGTGTGCTGCCTTTGCTGCCTCGCCTTAATCTCCGGGCTGATTATTTACTGTTTTAGATACTGGGTTCCTGTGGAGTATGAGGATGAGGAGAAGAAGGAAGGGGAGGGCGGAGGAGGTGGAGGAGGAGGAGGAAAGGGGGACGAGGACGAAGAGGACAAACAGCCTGAGGAGGACTTCCAGTGTGTGGTTTACTTCTGGCAGGGCAGGCAGGCGTCCAACATGGGCTGGCTCACCTTCACCTTCTCCCTGCAGAAGAAGTTCGAGAGCCTTTTCCCTGGAAAGCTGAAGGCAAGGAAGGATTTCAGCTCATTTGTTTTCTGGTTTCTTCTGCTGGAACAGATTATTAACAGGTGTATTTTGACGGTTTAGGTGGTGCGGATGACCCAGCAGCAGGAGAACCTCAAATTCCTGTCGCATTTTAAGAGGAAGTTTATCATTCACAAAGGGAAGCGGAAGCAGAGCACTGACGTCCAGCCGTCGCTCTACCACATACGCACCAATGGCAGCGCACTGTGCACCAGGTACGCCATGGTCAAACCCAGCCTACCCCACTGTCACTGTCTATCTTTGCCTCTACGACTATGACATCATTGCGTTCTTCTCTCCATTTTTCACTCAGGACCATCCAGATTGGTACCGATTCCAGCAATCTCAACTCAGAGTTCTGCTTCATACTTAAGGTTTGGATGCTTGGTGATGAAAACATTTTAGATGAAAGGAAGGGCTGCAACTCGGACGTATTTCTCTGCAGGTTCCGTTTGAAAGCACAGACAACCAGGGAATCGTTTACACCTGGGTGGGCCGGGCCGCCGACCCGGACGAGGCTAAGCTGGCCGAGGACATCATGAACACCATGTTTGATGAGAGCTACAGCAAGCAGGTCAGAGACTATCTTGTCTCAGCTGTTCCTAAAATAATCTCCATTTAAAATCCACTAACTTTCTAAGTGTTAAACATTATAGGACCTTTTTCTTGCTTAGAATTTTGTTAATGAAAGATATAAAAACGTTCTGTAGGTAATTAACGAGGGGGAGGAGCCAGAGAACTTCTTCTGGGTTGGAATCGGATCCCAGAAACAGTACGACGAAGATGCAGAATACATGAAACATGCTCGGCTCTTCAGGTGAGAGTGCGGCGCTGCATTAATCCAGTCAGGACTTTTGGACATAAAGTAAAACATTCTGTGGGATTAACGATCCGTTTTTGCCTCTTCCTCCACTCAGGTGCTCCAATGAGAAGGGTTATTTCTCCGTGTCGGAGAAGTGCTCCGACTTTTGCCAGGACGACTTGGCCGACGACGACATCATGTTGCTGGATAACGGCAAGGAGGTAAAAGAGCTTCGTCCGGACGTGTCAGCGGGTTGATGACTTGTGACGGTTTCTAAGCTCTTTGGGTCGTATTTCCTCGCAGGTTTACATGTGGGTCGGCACCCAGACCAGCCAGGTGGAGATCAAACTCAGCCTCAAAGCCTGTCAGGTAACTTTCCCGTTCATGGCGGATCTACATGCAGAGGCACCAAACACACTGTTGCAGTTTAACTAATACTCTGTAGTTTTAACAGGAAGCCCTTTATTGTATGTTTTCAGATCTTAGTAAATCTAATAAATGATTTTGTCTTACCTGGAAAAAGATGCAGTTAAATTCTGGACACGGACTCAGTTATGTAGTAGACTAGTTGTAATATTAGCAAGGTAGGAGATGTAATGTCCATCGGTCCATAAACGCACCGAATGGATGTTAAATATAAATATATGTCTATATATTGATATAAATACAATGGGGCCTAAAATGGAGCCTTGAGCAACTACAATTAGTTAAATGTGATGATGCTGTTTGTTTCCTCTTTATTGATCTTTAACTTTTACAACAGTGGGGGTTTTTCAAAGAGCCTTAGCCAAATATTAGTTAGAGCATTTTAGATGTTGGAGTTAAATTATTAATTTAGATCTTGTGTTCTTTGAAAGAACATATCCAGCTAATTTAACTGATCCATCTGTATATGCAAATGATTCATTCTTCCTTGTATACCTCCTACCCTCTTATTTGTTTTCCTTCCTTCCCTTTCTTTGGTTTTTTTTCATCATTTAGATTTTCCAGCCGGACTCCTTCCTACCTTGTGTCCTTTGCTTGAATGTGTTTTCTTGTTTCCCTTATTTGGTTCTTTTTCTTCCTTGTCCCTCAGGTATGACTTCATTCATTTCCTTTCTTGTCCCTCTATGCTTTATTGTCCCTACTTCCTTTCATTGCATCTGCGCTGTCCTCTTTTTGTCATTTTTCTGCCTGATGTTCTCTTCTGGTCGCTATCCTTTTTTTCCAGCTTCCAGTTTTTATTTTCGTTCCTTCATTGAAGTTTTTTATTTTCTATTTCTACATGAAAGTAACAGACCGGGGACCCCTGAAAGTCGAGTAAGTACTGATGAGTATATATAGTTTTCACTAACTTCTCTGTCTCCAGGTTTACATCCAGCACATGCGGGCTAAAGACTCTGAGCATCCGAGGAAGCTGCGCCTGGTGAGGAAGGGAAACGAGCCTCACTGCTTCACACGCTGCTTCCACGCCTGGGGGCCTTTCAAAACTCCCCCCTCATAGGCCAAACTCCCCCAATCAATCTGCCGCCCTGCTGGGTTTTATTTAAACCATGAGCTTCCTGTCTGCCCTCCATCTTTCAGCCAAACATCCCAAACCTTTCTGGAGATAGACAGTCTGAGAATGAGTGCAGAATAATGCAATGTTTTTTTTTTTCTATGAACTCTATTTCCACACGCTGTTAAATAAGAGAATTATCTTTTAAAATGTACAGAGGATTTATAAAAACGTAAGGGAAGGGTTATCTGCTTACATATCGTGCTGCTTTCACCTGGCTTCAGGGGAGGAGGTGCCGTTCATTCAGCTTATTTAAGCAGTTTAAGGCACCAACTAATTTTTTTTTTTTTTCGTTTATGATTTAACTATTTTTTCTAATGATCGTCAGCTTAACACTTCAGATTTTTATGCTCTCCCCTCTCTCCTTTTTGTTTTTTCTTTATTTCCCTCAGACTCTAGTAGGGGAATGAATGCTCTGGGAGATTCTGTTATTTGCTCATTTTATTTTTTGAGTCTAATTTAAGATGCATTTGGCCAAAGACAGCTTCTAGAGGTCAGGCATTAAGAATCTTTTTGTTGTTTCAATGTGCAATCAGTAGGGAGACGCTGATGGAGGCTTCTCTGTACATTTACAGCAAACAGGTTAAAGACCTCAGATAATTTGAGCGCCTTCATATCACACTTATCACCCACCGCATAAACAGGGAATGTCCGGCTCTGTCAAATCAAGTTCTGATGACTGTAGTTTAACTTGTGATCATGTGACCCGTGTAAAGTGCAGGTATTGGTCCAGGGAAGAGATGAGTTGACTGCAATGTCTTTATATTTTTTATGAGGTGATTTCTATGCCGGTTGGAGTGTGAGTCTCCTGCACACATGCACATGCTCCTGATGCCACCCGCAGATGCTTTATTTATGTATTTTATATAAAATAAAAATGTCACAACACCCGTTTTGTTTCTGGTTCTTTTTGAGGGTTGAACTGCAGTTCACAGCAGGCTGTCATTTCACAGTTGACGCATTAAGCTTGAGATATTCAATGATGAAATTAAGTTTCAAGCATTTGAATCGGATTAAATATTTTTTAGGGCATTCTAAAAATTATTTGTAGTTTCCATTCTTTCTGATAACAGGAAGGCTAAACAAAGTTGATCCATTTTACCCCTTTGAGCTTTGAATACATCATGGTGAATTTAAAACTACATTTGAATCAACATTCTCAGGTATATGGACATGGAGAATATGGATGTAAACTAATGCTAGCAACGCTAACAACTAACCCAGGATCATAGACCGTTTCAAAGATTAACCTTGGATTATTTGATAGGAAAATATTTCAATTTACAGTAAAAAATGCCTTTTTATTTAATGTAAGCATGCAAGTAATTTTGAATTGTGTTGAGCATTTTATGTGTCTTATTGCAGTGAGTCCCTTAAAACCAGTTTTTCCTTTTAAAGGTTGGAAATATCAGCATTCTGTTAATTCCACAACAACCAGAGTTGTAGAAATTTTTTGCCTCTCAAATCCTGGAACCGTCAGAGAAAGTCGACAGCATCTAGAATTTTCTGAAATGTTCTTGTTGCTTTAAAGATGTAGGGCTTTAAATCGGTGTCTTAATTCAAGCAAGGAGAAGTGTGTTCGTCTCAAGATTTGAGATTGTAACTGATCCAATCAGAAGCACTTTATCATATAGAGTACGGCCAAAAAGTATTTAGTCAGCCACTGATTGTGCTGCAAGTTCTATTTAGAATAATGAGAGGTCTGTAATTTTTATGAGAGATGAAATTAGAAAGAAAAAAAAAATCCAGAAAATCACATTGTAGGATTATTATGGTGGAAAATAAGTAGGCCTATTTGGTCAATAACTAAAGTTCATCTCAATACTTTGTAACATAACCTTTGTTGGCAATGATAGAGGTCAGGTGTTTCCTGTAAGTCTCTACCAGGTTTGCACACACTGTAGCTGGTATTTTGGCCCATTCCTCCAGATCTCTAGAGCAGTGATGTTTCGGGGCCGTCGCTGTGCAACACAGCATTTCAACTCCTTCCACACATTTTCTATGGGGTTGAGGTCTGGAGACCGGCTGGGCAACTCCAGGACCTTGAAATGCTTTTTATGAAGCCACTCCTTCGTTGCCCGGGCAGTATGGTCGGGATCATTGTCGTGCTGGATGTTCCAGGTTTTGACTTAAAAATCTCATGATATATGACCCCGTTCATTCTTCCCTCAACACAGATCAGTTTTTCTGTCCCCTTAGCAGAAAAACAGCCCCAAAATATGACGTTTCCTCCCCCATGCTTCACAGTAGGTATGGTGTTCTTGGGATGCAACTCTGCATTCTTCTGCCTCCAAACATGACAAGTTGAGAAAAAGTTCCATTTTGATTTCATCTGACCATGATATTCTCCGAATCATCTTCTCGATTATCCATATAAGCTCTCTGGCAAACTTCAGGCGGGCCTGGACATGTCCTGGCTTGAGCAGGGGCACACGTCTGGCGCTGCAGGATTTGAATCCCTCTAGATGTAGTGTGTTACTTATGGTAGCCTTTGTTAATCTGTTCCCAGCTCTCTCCAGGGCATTCATCAGATTCCACTGTGTAGTTCTGGGATTTTTTGTCACCGTTCTCATGATCATTTTGACCCCATGGATGAGATCTTGCGTGGTGTCCCAGATTGAGGTCGATTATCAGTGGTCTTGTATGTCTTACAGATGATTTTTTTTCACACCAAGCTGCTGTTTGGAGTGTAACTGTTTAAAGCTGTGTTTTATACAGATAACACGTTCAAACAGGTGCCAATAATACAGGTAACGAGTGGAGGACAAATGAGCTTCTTAAAGAAGTTACAGGTCTGGGAGAGCCAGAAATCGTGCTTGTTTATGGGTCACCAAATACTTATTTTCCACCATAATTTACAAATAAATTCTTTCAAAATTCTACAATGTGCTTTCCTGTTTTTTTTTCCTCATTTCATCTCTAAGTGTACCTATGATGAAAATTACAGAGTGCTCTCATTATTTTAAGTAGGAGAACTCAATCACACAATCATTGGCTGACTAAATATATTTTGGCCTCACTGTAGTAATTGAATTCAGGTTTCTTCTACTAAATGCAACTATACTATATTCAGAGTAACAACCTTAATGCATGTTTGTTATATAAGAGTATTAGGGCCATTTAAAAAGAATACAGCAAATCAAAACCAAGGCTAGTGAATTCTGACTTTAATCTCAATCTCATAGAATTATGACTTAATATTTGTACTTTATCGAAGTGATAATATTGGGCTTGGTGTTAGAGTTCTAAGAAATTTGACTTAATTCTGAGAATAAAGTCAGAACTCCAAGATCAAATTCGAGTCATAATTAGAATTCTGATCAGAATTAGAAATTCCGAAATCAGTGAAAATTCGGAATACTTCTGAGATCAGTCCTAATTCTGATAATTAGATCAGAATTAGTCAGAACTCTGAGATTAGAGTCAGGTAAAAGTCAGTTTCTGAAATCGAAGTGAAAATGTGTCAGAATTCTAACATCAAAGTCAGAATTAATCAGAACTCTGCAAATGCAATCAGAATCCTGAGATTAAAGTTTCAATATTATGAGAAAAGTCAGAATTTTTCAGAATTCTGAGAATGAAGTTAGGATCAGAATTCTGAGATTAAAGTAATAAAATTGAGATTAAAGTAGAAGATTAAAGTGAGATTTCTGAGATCTGAATCTGAGAAAAAAGTCAGAATTCTGAGATTAAAGTAATAAAATTGAGATTAAAGTAGAAGATTAAAGTGAGATTTCTGAGATCTGAATTAGTCACAATTCTGACTATAAAGTCAGAAAACTGAGAATAAATCAGAATAGCCTTTTTTGGAGTAGCAGTTTGTTTTCAACGGCCCCAATCCTTTCCCATATTTTATATATAATAATATATGAATTCAGACGAAGTGGTTGTAAATACAGTGGATGTAAATTTCCTTACAGTGTGATCTCACATTTGCCTACAACATGAACACATTATCTTGTAGCAGAAAAAATAAGGTAAAAAAATTCACCACTGTTCAGTTTTCTTCAAACCATTTAAAATCTGCTAAATTCTGGACAAACGTGCTTCGATTGCACCATTTAAATTATCACCAAGAAAAAGAAAGACATCTCAGAGTAAATACATTTTATTAACATTCACAATTTTTCAACCAAAATGCTAAAGAACGTATTAATTCCTACAAATGGAACTGAATAGCTCATTTCAGTGGGATTAAAAGGCTAAACTGTGCATGAAAGGGTTAATGAAATGTCCCATTCTTAATTTTTGAAACAAAAAAAGGCTGAAAACAAAAGTGATTCTAGCAGCTGAGCTACATTAGTCAGTGAGGTCGTTTTCCAGGTTTTACAGCGAGCCCTTTTTGGACTCGGACTTGCTGAATCCCGGGTTTAAATCTGAGAGGCTGTAAAACGCTTAAAATGGTTTAAAAAACACTGCTGGTCGAAGCTTCGCTCACTGGCTAACTGAACCATTTTATTTCATAACATCTGATTTCCTTTACAAACTCTGCCCTCTACATACTTTGGGCGCCACTTCCATTTCCCCCAAACCTTTATTCACTTATTCCCACTCTCCATCTGAAAAAATATACATTTTATTTAAATCCTAGTTTTTAACCGAACAGATGGTAAAAAGTCCAACTTTCCTATGTAAACAGAAGAACTGTGTACATCTCATCATGTATCAGGTCAGTAATCTTCCCATCATAGTGATGCTTTAATGCCAGCACTTCCAAGCTGGTTCCCTTTTAAAATCACAGTGTGGGTTCCCCCCGCTTCCTCTACCGCCAACTATATGTTAATAAAATATCTATACTTTCTCACGTTACCGTAAAAACATTCAATAGAGCAACAATCTTTGCTGTATAAAACACCTACATTGTTCCAATACTCATTTTGTCGATGTCAGCAAAAACCTAACATCCTGGCGATGTCCGCAGATTTACGCACCACCTCCACACAGAAAAGCAAAAAAAAAAAAAAAAAATCAATCAGCAGTCCTTGTTTGAAATCAGAGGAATGGGGATGCTACACCTTTAAAAAATACTTCATTTTCCTTTTTTTTTTCTGTACTTTAAACCGCAAACCTTCTGTTTTACTGCACCTCCATCACATCAGGTTTAAACCATGGACCAGTTCCAACCATGCAGAAACATTCGGTGGGCCGAGGATGGAGGAGGCGGATGAGGAAGCGGTCCGTCTGGATGCTCCACTGGTCCCTCTGTGTTTGCTGAGTGGTTATAGAAAAGGAGTTTGTTTGTCCAGCAGGAGGAATCTAATGTTTCCTTCCCAGCTTGTACCAGTTTAAAGGGGAAGAGCTTCTCGGTGGCTCCGTGTCAGATGTTTGTGGTCCAGCACTGAGATCCAGAGGAAACCACTCGAGTTGCTCCAGGAAGTTCCTTAAAATAAAACCAAAGACAAATCATGATTAAACTAGTCACAGATAATTGAATAGATTTGTGCAGACTTCATGGTCACACATCCCTGAACTCAGTCGCATTTTGTGTCACTGCAACTGGATTTTGGTGATTGGTCAAAAGAAAGGATAACATGACTAAACTGATTGCATTTTTTTCCTTTAAAAGAGAAAAATCTAAAAACTGTGGTTTCCATTTCTATTTAACCTCCTTTGAAAAAAGAATGGGCAAATTATTTCCTCCAGAAATTATTTCCTCCAGAAAACACCTGATAAGTTAATACAGTTCAACTTTTCACTAGTATAAATACAAATGTTTTGTTTAACCCCTCAATCCCAGAGATTTTCAGGAGTGTTTTCCACCTGAAATTATCTGATATAAATCAAGTACAGCTCCAAAATTATAAAGTATACATTCAAAAGTTTGTATTTGTCTGACAGAAAGTCATTAAATAGTTTTTAAAATGTAACCACCATTGTATACTTCACCATGTGTTATTTATAGGTGATTCAAAAGAGAAAAAATTGTTTTCTTAAGTTTTTCTTGGCTAAATTTTCTCCAAAATAAACACTGAAAAATACCATGAAAACCCTTTCAACTTTTGTTGAAGCCTCAGACTTCATAGATCCACATGTTGACTATAGTTGGTACAAATCTAGATTAAATCAGATGGAGCATATTTGACCCACAAAGGTTTTAGTGGACAGTGTGCCAGGGGGGGGAAACTGAATCAAATGTATTTTTTACCTCAGAAAAGGGAATCTAGTCAAGTAAAGGTATTGATATCCGTTGTAGGGATCCTTCTGAATATAAAAAAGTATTTCTTTTTTACCCATTTTCATATAAATGCACCAATAGGAACAGCACTGTTAAGCACTGAAGACAAATATCTATGATGCTGTTTTACCAGCCAGGCATAAGTTTACAACCACTTCAGATTAATGAGATACTTTGTGTTTGTCCATCTCATAAAATACCAGTAAAACCCATTAAAATCTGCAGCAAGACAAAATGAGAAAAAAAAAAGGAGTGAATACATTAAGTCATTCATAAATACAACGTATGAGGAATACTAACGTGAACTACACCTAACAAATGCATTGCCTTTGAGTGTGCCGTATGAGGCAGCTTCAGTTTCCCACTCCAGGAGAAACTGCAGCATCAGTTAGTTGCTTTGAAGAGGGGTCGTTTTTGGGGGAATGACAATTAATCTTAAAAAAGGCAAAATGATAAAAATAAAAAACTTCCAGAGATGTAAACAACACAGCACAGCATGCACTCGCGTGTGTTTAGAAGAATCACAAGAGGGCAGTAGAGAGCCAAAATAAAGCAGATATTAGAGCACACATCTTCTGTTTCTACCTTCTTGCTATGTAGCCAGTTCCCTGTGTGTATATCTGTCCTAAATTCATATTTAAATAGATATATTCTAGTTTCTATCTAAATATGAAGCAAGTGGAAAGTGCTGAGTTAAAGGGTAACATTCACCCCTGAGAAAACTTAGCTAAAGAATTTGATGTGTGAGCTTCTGAATAAAACGCTGACGTTGCTGCGTCTGCCAGAGTGAAGGAATGCTCCGCTCAGACACAACTACTCTTTGAAGTATGCGCAGGCTGGACTGGCTCTATTAAAAACAGGTGTGGTGGTAATGCTTTGGGGACAAAAAAAAAAACAAAAAAAAAACTCAACCAATCTTATGCATCCATTTAGACGAGCTGATGTGCAAAGTTTAGACGCTACTCCTCACCTCTTCAGTTGATGAGGATTCCAGCAGAGCGGCCTTCTTCCTCTTTCATGTTCCTCAGGTTGTTTTCTACCTCATCCACAGTTCTGAAAAAGATACACCGCCATTACTTAGGCTTTCTAAAGGAAGAAGAAAGGTTTCATGGGAGGAGTTTGCTTACGTTAGGAAATCCCTGACGTCCTCCACGGTGAGCTCCCCGGTGGTGTCAAGGGTGAGGTCAGCACAGCTGAGGGGGGAGTCAAGCGGCGTCTCTGGGATGGGAGAGGACAGGGAGCTAGGGGACTCCTCCGTTCGTCCTGAGGGCGAGGAAACCAGAGAGCGTGGCAAAAATTATTTATTTTACCCATGATGTTAATTAAAGATGGATGTTTTATTTTTTTAATAAATAGTAAAATTTGTCAAATTGAAGCAACATAAATCAGGAAGTTAAAGCTTAGGTACAGATTCAGGGTTTATACGGGAATAAGTAACTCTAATTGAATGCTTTTTAGTGCTCTTAAAAATAATTTCATGCCATCAACAAGTACCCATGACTCCTTCGTCATCTTTACCATCGACAGGCTGCAGCCATGTTCCGAATTCCTCGTTTTCTAGCCACTTTTGTTGAAATTTGCATTTTCCCCCATTCTCTAACTTTTTATCTGCCTCGAGCTTCTTTTCTGAACGTACGGCTTTACGATCAATGGGTAACAGCAGTTCCACGCACACACACCGAACCAGTTATATCTGAAAAAATGTTTTTTAGAAACTTTTTTTTTTTTTTATATAATTCTAAATGCCACAATAATCAGAATTAATGAATAATAATGCCAATTACATGCAGAAATCCTGAGATAACTCCTGTAAATAACCAGACCCTAAATAAACTAAAGTCTTCACAGAGTGGCTAAAAAACCAAGAAGATAATTCACAAAGTCCTCCTGACAGGAGGAATGGGCCAAAATAAGTTGAAGCTCGTGAACTTCTGATTTTGAAGTCTTATTTAAAGTCAGACATTGGAGAAAAAGGAAAAAAAAAATGGCGGCTTCTCTTTTTGTTCATTTATGTAAATATCTGGTTTTAACTTCATCTTTGTAAATAAATGACACATCTTTGAACTTTGTTAAACCCATTAGAGCCGATTATAAAACCCAGAAATAAATAATGTATACGACCCATCGTTACAAAGCTGGTCGGGGTATCACTGTGCTGAGCTTTGATGAAGGTTGGATCAGAAATAAATTTCCACTGTTGTAAAGCTGCTTAATAATGAGAAAGAGCAGCCTGAAAAAAACCTGGACCGTTTCCATAACAACCAGCAGTCCTTGCCAGAGTTGGAGCGCCAACTGGGGCATGCTCAATGGTTGTCAGGGAGGCCGGACAGGACGAGAGGGATGGCCCCAGTTTGAGAAGCTTCAGAGTTTGTTAAAATAAAAGTTCTAACAGATAAGGAGGGAGAACAGGGAAGAGAGCTTGATCACACGAACCTTCAGCCTGACCCGTCATCCTCCTGTGGGTCCCATTGGCCTGCGGCTGCGTTGTTGGACCGTCACTGTGGAGACACACACAGGCACTTCATTTAGCTTGGCGAATCACTTGCTTTCACGTACGTCTAAGTGGATCCCAGCTGATGGTAAAAGATGGAAAGCTTAATAAAAAGAGCATATATAGATTTATGACGACACCAGAACAAGATGAACAGCAGCTAAAACAATATATTCTCATCCTAAAAAAGATAACAGCATGCTGGTACCTTATTCTGAATATTCCCCAATATTGAGGTGATGTGTGATAGTTTGCAGGCGATTTTGATACAAATAATTTACATCTTCAACACCTTTTTTGTTTTGTTATTTTAATGAAGATTTTTTTTTTATCAAACTTGTAGTTTTTTAAGGTTTTTGCAGGGATGTATTTTACAATTTAATAAACCAACAGAAGCCTATAAGTCAACATTTCCAGTCTTCCTGATTTGAATTCAATAAAGGAAAAACTAAATTAACTAACCTAGTAGTTTAAGCAAGTAACCTCGTCTAAGGATTAGGAAAAACTTATTTATTCACTGCAGAGAAACTAATTTTAATAACAGTTTCTGTTTTTCAAGAAGCAAGCAAAGCAGTTTTTGTTTTGCAAGAGGAATCTGACTCCAGCAGAACAGAGAGGAGGAACTATTATGGAGCAGTAACTCCCATCACAGGGAGGGCTGGTAGCCATTAGAGGTTCATGGCTTTAAAAAGTTCCACAATACTCACTGAATCTTTATGAAATAAGGACATTTTACCATCTTAATGAACACTTTCTACTTTACTAATTGTTTAAAACGATGATAAAAAGCTAAACGGATCCTTCAATTGAAAACTGACCAATTAGTTGAGAGACTTTTTTCCTTTAAGATCTATAAAACAAAAAGATAAAGACTGAATTATAAAGATGTTCTTCCAACATTTCCAAGAGTCATTATTATCAAGTCAGGAACAGACCTAAAAATTTCATTCTTGTTGACAATAATCATACTTTTAATTAAAAAAACTCTTTATTAGGTCTTTTTCTTAAACTTATAAACAATTTGAAAAATGAATTAGATGGATGATTAAATGTAACTAACATTCTCTCTAACATCTACTTGTGTAAAGGTTTAGAAAGTATATATATAAAGTGCAGAGTGAATCTACATCTAAGCCTTTTTTGTAAAAGTGTTTGGATATTACCAGGTAGCTGTGGGTTCTAGGGGTCGGTCCAGCTGAACGGAGCAGAGCGGTTCTGTTAGAATCTTGGCAGAGAGGGAAAACCTTTCGTATTCTGAAGGAGAGATCAGGTAAAACCCTGTGGAAGGCAGAACATATACATCAGTGTGTGACACTTACTGTGAGGAAGCCTGGAGGATTTTCTGATCTATTAAAACTTCATGCCAGATAAACTCAGGTCTCTGTGACTTATAGTTGTTATTCACCAATAAAGATTTGTTAGAGTGTGTTTCCTCACCCTGTCCATTCTTGGTAAAAACACAAGAGGCAATGCCACTGATGTCCTCTTTACGGATGCAGTCGTATCGCACCTAAAGGCAAAACAACAGAATCAGAGGTAGATCATAAAAACCTCCTGAAGCGGCAGGCGTGGATGCGCAGCGCTCTACCTGAGGTCGAAGGCCGGGTATGGTGAAGAGGTGCATGTCTCCCAGGTTGGTGAGGCAGACCAGCGCGTGTTCGCTGTAGTCTTCCTGAGCGGCTGAGCTGAAGAGAACCAAGGCGACCCTCCTAACTCGGCAGCCTTCGTGTGCCGTCAGCTTGAACTTTGTCTTTGCGCTCACTTTCGGGAGAGAGAACACCTGAAGGAGGAAAACAGTAAGGCTGTAACACAGCAGCCCTGTGATTAAAACACCAGAGGTTAGCTTATCCTTCCAGTCGTACCTTGAGCTGCTCCTCTGAGGCGATGAGGACAGAGTGAGCGTTGGTCATGTCGGGAGCGATGGCCAGGTCCTGGGAAGCTTCATACGGATCTGGTAAAGGCTTCCCTCGTCCGTCCAGAACACTTATAGACACCACCGGAGCTCTGTGCATCAGCTGGATCTCTTTACCCAGCAAAGCTTCCACACACGTGCTGCTCTCGCTCGCTCCTCCCCGTTCGCATACGCGGCCTGACCCGACGCCTGGGACCTCCAGAGCGTAGGCGTACACACTGCCCGAGTTGGTGCCAGCCCAAAGCGTGGGGCCATGGTGCGTACCTACACCACAAACACAGGGTTGAGGGATTACATTTTGAATAAACAACCAGAGAGGTGTGAAAAGGTATTCCTACCCTCCAGACCTGCATCATGTTAGTGATCCCTAACATACAATTAAGGGTATAGTGGAGGATTTTCACGAATTTTTGAAAACACCCGCCCTCTCAAAAGCCCCACTATAACTTTAATAGGGATATCTTGGGTTAGAAAAAAGAAAATCATATATCAGGGCTGATATATAAAGTACTTAAGTGTGGCCTGCATTCCTATATAGTCCCCTAATCCCAGGTGAACCTAAATTAAACATTAAAAGCTGTGAGAAAGTTTGGAACTGGGAAGTAACATCCCCAGCTTTGATAAACTCACTAAGCTCTGTTCTGTCCCCTGAAAAAAAAAAAAACATGGTCATCCAGCAAAGTTGAAAGATTGGGGAAGGAGAGAATATATTAGGGAAGCAGGCAGGAGGCCTTATGGTGGCTCTGGATAGGGATGCAAGGATCCACTGTTACAGGAGTTCTGGTTACTTTTTAAACCAAAAGAAAAATTTGAAGTGAGAATTGGCAAAAGAAGGTAATGAAATAAAATCTTAAATTCATCATAAGCCCAGGAGGAAGAAACTACTCATGTGAAAAACGGGGAAGCTTTTGACACTCATCCCAAACTCATCTGGGAGGAAAATTAACAGAGCATGTTGTCCTGGTGAAACATGTTGGCGCAGCACCATGCTTCTCTAACAGGGAGGCTCAGTCAATCTGAAAATGGATGGAGGCAAAAAGGAAGACCCTACTAATACGAGCTGGAGCTACAATCTACCATATTTTACAGACTATAAGCCGCTACTATTTCCCCTCACATTGAACCATGCGGCCTATACAGTGGCGCAGCTTTTCCGTGGAAGTCAAAATTAGAAAACAAAGAGGAAGGGGCTCATTTTTATTTAGCAAAAGAACATGAGAGCAGCAGGTACAACAGAACAAACATCCCAAATTTACACATCATGACATTTATTTACCCCATTAAAGCTGTCAAGTCAAGGAAGCTAAAAAGATACTAGCATTCTTCTTCGTCCCTACTCTATGGGTGATGTGTAGAGTTCCCCCTACAGGTTTGTTTCGGGACAGTTCAGTAGATATCAGCAGCTTATAACCCGTTGGGGCTTATAAATGTAAGCTTTCAGTTTGTTTCTTTAACTTCATTTGTGCAGCCTATAGTGAGGTATAGTCCGGAAAATACAGCAACAGTTTAAACCTGTGGGCCGCAAATCTGTGGATCTAGAGCTGAGGGTGGCTCTTTGACCTCATCAGTGTGGCTATAACCAAGCTGAATAACAGCACATCACCAGTGGTACAAGGCAGCTGATTGTTTCTGGCCTCAACTGTGTGAGTTATATTGCTAAGTGGGCTGTGTTGTCCTTCATCTTTCATATTTATGATGTTTCACCTGGCTTGACTCTTTCCAAAATTAAATAATTGTTTTCTCTTGAAAAAATATTAAATAATAAAGTTTGTGGGGACATTTTTTATTGATTTCCTTGGCTTTTAATATTTATAAAATCTTTCCAATGGGTCTTGGCAATTTTTATTTTGTGGTTACGTGGCTCTTTGAATTTATAAGGTTGCAGACCTCCGATGAAAGCAAGTTAATGGGATAAAATGGACAGACCTAAAACTTAAAAACTGCTCTTCACCCACACATCAAATTCTTTGAAAGAGGAACAGATACAAATAGACTGTTAAAGGCTTGTTGCCATGGTCTTACTGAATTGTTGATTAAATATTAATGCAAACCAAACTTTGACATGTTTATGCTTAAAAATATTTTGTAAATTTTGTGGAAGAGAAAAGTTTTTAAAAAAGCTCAATGGGTAAGGCAACCTCTCCATCCAAGGTGCGTGCCGAGCATACGAACAGAAGGGTTAAAAAAAACTGAAGGAATATTAATAGAGTGGCCAAAAATGGAAGGCAAACAAACCATCACGCAGAAATGTGTCAGCGAAGCAGAGACATCTGACCACTCCTGATAGTGAGTCGTCTGCTGACCGAGGCTCAATCCGCCGCTGAACAGGAGCCACTTCCTCCTGTTCTGCCAAAGCAGCATTTGCTTCCTGCACCTAAAAGAAGGAAACCATTAGCTGCTAAGAAGAGCTCTGTTTGCTTCATGTGCTGCAGGAGAACATCTCCCACCTTGCTGGTAGGGGTGTTGATGGCACGTTTCTTTCCAGACACCCTGCTTTTCCGGATGCGTCTGAAGCTTTGTCGCAGGGATTTCTTCAAGGACTTGACTCTGGATAGTGGACCTTCCATCGCTAACGAGTCATTAGGGTGCAGGGTGCACCTAAGAGAGGAAGAGCAGTCACTGATTAAATAAGTCCATCCCTTATGGTCCTAATCTCCACGTTTTGTCTTATAATCACCTCGCCAGCACCGTGTTTCGTCTGTGGTAGTCAAAGAGCCCAAACCCGTGACTCGTCCCGAAGGCGATGAGGTTCCACTCTGTGTGCAGTGCCACAGCCGTGACCGAAGCAGGCGGCAGGCACTGCACCAGCACCTGGGGCTGGAAGCCCGGCGGGAAGGGTGCAGGCTTGAGGCGCGGCTCCAGCCTGTCGTGCCCCTTCCAGGTGAAACCTTCCCTGTCCTGCAGCAGGTCAACCACAGACATGTCCACGGAGTGGTCCGACGGCTCATCGTTGAAAGCCAGCACGATCACCTGCAGGGAGAAAGTTAGCAAATAAATCCCATTTTTTAAATCAGAAGGTGACATCCGACTTGGCTGTCGTTCTGTGATTGCCGTGCAGAGATTTCTGAGGCGTGGGAGTGGATGTTCACCTGGCCAGCGGTTCCAGCCACCACCAGCTTGTTGCTGTACTTGCAGAGGCTGATTTTCTGGATGCCAAGTCTGGGGTCGTCGCTGTACGGGTCGAAGCATCCCACCTGCACAAGCAACAGGGGGGATTATTTGAATTCATTCCTGAAAAGCAAACGTTTTTACAATTTTTTTCCTCTTTATCAGCTCTTCCTCTTCTCTAAACCCCAGGAAAAATCCCCACATTAACTTCATAAATGCCCAGCAAACATCCACATTAATCTGTCGTCAGCCTCTCATTCTCTCCCACACAGGAATCCTGCTCATGCTGGAGCAGAGTTTCTGCGAAACAAAATGCAGGAGAAGCTGGATGCACGCAGATAGAGAGACGGCCCATAGGTCTGGTTTTCATTACAGCTGAGAAAAGGGGGAAGGTCTCTCCATCCCATATGAGGGCCACATTCCTCAACACGCAGCCCTGTTGCCGTGAGACTCAAGATGAGCCATGTGAGCAGAGATAAAAGTCAGAGGAAACAAAGAATGTCCCTTTGAATATGTAGACCTGTTTATTAAGGCATTATTTTCCCATCGCTGTTCAACTTGAAATCCCACATGATATGTGCTAATCCTGCTGACACACCCAAACTCTCCAATATTTACTTCCTGGCTGCTATTATTCAATCTTCCCTCCCTAAATCAGTTTATTTAAACTACAATCAGACTGCAGCTCATTCAAAGCAAAGCTTTAACTGCAAGACCAATAGAGGAGCTTCTGACTCAAATCCAAACACATGAAAAGCATCTGAATGGAAAATAAGGGCTGCAGATGTAGAGTGCAAGGACTGAGAGTGTGTAAAACAGAAAGGCTGAATTAGTTCCCACAGCTGCTGAAATAGGATCCTGGGTCTGAACTGGTCTTTTCAGTTCCCACCTTCCTGAAAGGAGGCCACTCCTCCTCCTGCTGCATGTCCTGGTCGTTGCTCGAGTCGTGAGGCTCGTCGCAGTCGGTGTGGAAGACGTTGGCCGTGCCAAGCTTGTAGAGCGGCGTGAGAGCGACACCCGACGCGTCCCAGAAGCGCACCGTCCCGTCCTCGTGCCTGTTGACATGAGAGAAATTATTCACAGACAGATGCATCATAGCCTGATGATTGTGGCTCAGTAAAAGAAGGGGATTTTTCTGCACAGGAAGCCAAGGCTAAAACTCTGCTCTCAACCTGCAGAGACTATTAATGTCTGTAAAACTGTGACCAGTTTGTTTACTTAAGGATTTTCTTTGCATTTTTCTTTCATTTGATCTGCATTATTTAATGTTTACAGGACAGGTATATAATAAAAAGACATAAAAAGAGATTAAAAGATTGAAATTAAGGCACTAAGATCATAAAAAGAAATCCGTCATTCAACTTTTTTTTTTAAACATAAATGTAGTAAATGGCATTCGTCTAGTGATGCTAAATATCACAAAAGGATGTTTTTCTTTTTTTTTCCCCCCACTGAGCATTTATATTGCTTTCAACAAACCAAGGTTTAAGATGTTTTGAAATTGTCATTCGTTCTTATTTTTATTTAGTTTAGACTTTTTAAATTTTGTTTTAGTTTTAATTCCTTTTTCGTATATTCATTTTTTACTTTAGTTAAATTTTTATATCTTGAAAACCCGTAGTTTAAGTTCCGTTTTTTTTTTATAATTTTCAGCTGCATTATGATGAAGACAAGCAAAAACTAATCCAATTTCTCTTAAAATAATTTTTGTTTTAATCAGTTTTGTTCATTCTTATTTCAGTTTTAGTTAGTTTTCATTTAACTTAACCAGGTTCAAGTTTTTTTTTTATCATTTCAGTCACAGAAAGTGTTTTTTTTTTCTAGTTTTTGTATTTTTGTTAGTTTTAGTTAATGAAAACAAACTTGCACACAAGTAATCAAATAATCAAAAGAGAACACAGACAAAATTTTAAAAAATGTAACATTGTCCTGCGTAGAGATTCGAAAATAATGTACATTTGTTCAGATAAACATTAAATTTCAAGAGTTCCAGTGTGTATAATCTGGTTATCAGTATCAGAGATCACAGCTTTACAGGTTGCAGTTTCCAAACCACATAAACACTCTAACATAACCTCATATCCCCCTTTTGGATTAAGTTTCCTTCACTGAGATACAATAGAAAGGGTAAGACTTCTGATAAAGTAAAAGTGTGTTGAAGAACAAACCCGGTTAAAAGCAGCTCTTGCTGTTTGGGTTGAGGAGCCAGATTCTTCCCTCCACATATGGGCCAGCTCTGCATAAACAGAACAAAGAAGAGGAGAGTTGGAGCAAATTAGGGCTCTAAAATAAGCAGCAGTAATTGTTCACTTACTGAAAAGAAAATGCTTTGTTTTCCATGTCATCGTGACCTCAGCTCAAATATTTACAGCAGCAACTATATTCTGGCCCTTTGTAGCTTTTTATATACGACCCATCTCTTGGGTTTGCCACACGCAAACATAGAGCGGTGATTTATGAACACTACAGCTGTTTGTGTCCGTCTGCATGAGTCTAATCTGCATCCAATCAAACAGCTGACCCAAGCTCAAAGACTAACTGCTCACAACAACTATTTAAGAACACAGTCATTTATCCTTATATCAAGAGTTAGACTCCACAACAATACCTTGTAGGTTGCTCAAAAAAAAGAAGCATTTCACTCTGTGTTGAAGCTTGAAAGTAAACATGAACGTGGAGAGAAAACCATGCTATGTTCCAACATGTCAGGTTAAGCCGTTTACCTCGGATTCCCACGGACTGATTATCCGGATTAAACATTTAAACCACTTAAAAAAAAAACGACCCTGATGTTTACAGTGACAAGCCTACAGATAAATCTTCACGGAGGCCACTGGTTGAAGAAAAGCCCCCTTTTTTATAGATTCCTCACCATGTGTGTCTGCTGTCGGCTCCTCTGTGCTCTGCCTGCGTTAATTAACCTCTCCCAGAGTTTAGGAGGCACGCTAGAGATGTGGAAGGAGCAGGTGATGGCTGATGAGTGAAGGGGAGCGAGGTAAGGCGTGGGAAGAGTGGGCCACCCTGGGGTCTGAAGATCAATCACCACCAGCTCCTCCTCCAGCAGCACCACTAAAGCTGATGGGTCATCAAACTCTAGGAGGATTAAAGAGAAGGAAAATGGGTTATGGAGATATATATAAGATCTCAGAACTCCACAGAGAATAAATTTTCCCAGTAAGTCAGATCAAAACCTGAAACACTGCTACTGATTTAGTCTCCATTTCAGGAGGGGCTTCACACAAAGAGCCATGGCTGCAGCCCCTGCACTGGAGCCACACCGTAAGAAGCCCCTTAAAACTCTAACCACCTCTCTACACAATCCCCTTAAGGCTGAAGTTGAACTTTTTCTGGTGCACTTTAAAAAAAAAAATAAAAAAAAGACATGTTTTCCTTCCACTAAACTTTCCATTAACCTGCTTGGATCTAGAGCTCACGGAACAGCTAGCAAAACGCCAATAAATCCTTGAAAAATGTATTGTTTATATAAAAAAAAATCCATATACCGTAACTTTCAGACTATTAGCCGCACCTGAATATAAGCCGCAGAAGCTAAATTGCATGATTTGTACATATACAAGCCGCACCGGACTATAAGCCGCAGGTTTTATATGTTTAATGTCCATCTTTCTCGCTGTCGTTCTGTCTCGCAGTAAAAGTCTGCTTCTGGAGGACCTCTGCATTCCCCCTCGCGCGGCTACCGTACTTGTGTTTTGAAGCAAATGTGACGTCAACATGGTGGATGATCAAATCCATAGATTTAGGTATTACCCTAGTGGCTGTTAGCTGTAAAAGTCCATAGATAAGCCGCATTGTTATATAAGCCACAAGGTCGAAAAATGGGGAAAAAATCGCGGCTTATAGTACGAAAATGACGGTAATATGAGAGTTTTACTGTCTGAATGAAATTACCAACTAAAATAAATAACTGATGAAAAGATGCAGGTCTGTAGGTCCACCTTTGTCCGGCTCCATGTTGTGGATAGTGAAGAAATCGATCACTCGAGATGTGAAGTCCAGGGTGACGTGCTCCTTATCCTGCTGAATGGACAGACAGTGGCGGTCACCGTAGCTGGCTCTGGGCATCCCCCCACTGTATAACAGCACTGGAGAACTAGTGGAAGCAAAACAGCACAAAACATTATAGAGCTCATAAATATAATCATGCTGACTAACTTTACTGTCATTTCTCTCTCTCTTTCTCTCAGGTCAGGATGAGACACTTCTGGACAATCAGTTTTTTTATACCGATAAAGACCCTCCGCTGTTACAAAATACTGTTCCAATACTTCTCTAAAATCAACTCTCCAAGCATACAGCAAAACAACCACTTGACCTATAAGCATTGGGACTCTACTGTGGCTTTTCTTGACAGCTACAAAAAAAATTGGTCTTTTTTACTAAAAGGCATTTTTCCCCGGAACATCCAACTCACCACAAAAAAAATATTAAACTAAAATTCAAAGAAATGCTGGATAAAGTAATTCAAACTGCTTTTATATCAAAATAACTATGAACTACTAGTGATGAACTGTGGAGCTAAAACATTGCAAAACAAATCAATTTAAACCTGGGGGAAAATAAGTAAAAAAAAAAAAAAAAAGTTTCAAGTTTATTTTGTCCACCGTCTGTGCTAAAACATGGCCACAAGTTTAAAGCTAAAAAACAAAGTTTGAAAAAAAAACAATAAAACTTGAATCTGAAAAGTAGTTTATTGCTAAAACAAATGTTTATTTTTCAGGTTTAAATGTTTTTTTTTTTTTTCTTTTGAACAAACGTTTTCTTTTTCCAGATTAAATTTTTTGAAAAATGTTTTTTTTTTTTAAAAAGGTATGCATTTTTTCCCCCCCAAAATAAACTTTATGGCCCCAATTTAGCTACATAAGTAACTGCTTAGAGAAATCATAAGCAGTTTTAACACCAACTAAAGAGAAGCTTTAAATACTTACCCCGTCTGTGAAGTCCTCCACAGGATCTTATTAATGGCCTTACATGGAAATGGGCCTGAAAGTCAAACACACAAACTGTGAGAACATGTGGTCCAACTAAAACTACCATCCCATGTGTCTTTATGTACAAACCAAACAGATAAATCTGTGAAAATATAAAGAAGACAAGTTTAAAGCTTTAGCAGCCATAGTTCTACATCCCATCTAATTAGCTCAAAACAAGAGCAAACTAATCTTCCAAAGACTCTGCAGGTCGTGGCCTTTCATGTAGACGTTGGACATCAGACTGTCTAAACAGGAAAGAGAACTTCTCCAGATCACACCAGCGCCTCAAACATCATCCAAGCGGTGACAACAGTAACATGATGAGTGTGTCTGCATGAGCATTTCTCACCGTACGGGATGGTGGAGGATGCTGGCTGGTGAGTATACGTGTTGCCGCTGGTTACAGGCCAAACAGCGTAGCCTCCGTCATTATGGGAACTAACAAACAGGCTTCCAGAGCGTTCCCACACCAGGCTCTCCAGCTGCTGCAGGAAGGTTAACACACAACAATCAGACATGAAAACGCATAAATAATGTGACCTAGGCTTTGAGATGGATGTACCTGTTTGCCGAGGAACAGCTGGTCGGCATGGCGAGCACCCAGGTCCCACAGGACCACCAGGCCGCGGCTGTAGCCAATCAGGATCTTCCCTGGCTGCTGAGGATGTTCCTGGAGGGATTCCACTGGTCCCAGTGACTTCCCACATCTGTAGTCATCTGGCAGGCTGGGGATGAAGAGGAAAAAAATAAATAAACATACAAAAATAGAAAACATCTGTTAACTTTCCCCATTAAAGAAAGATTTGACAAGAAGTTAGGATCTTTGGTTACTTCCAGGTATTAACTGGAATTTGAAAGGACACCATGGGGACCTCTGAAAATAATAAATACCACATTAGAGATGGAAGGTGTCTGTGTTATAGAGGCGCAGCAAGATCGCTGGTTCAAGATTCACTGTCCCTCTGGGTCCATGAAAACAACCCTTTTAGCCCCAGAATGTTCCAAGCTCTTAAAAAAAAAAAAAAAAATTGAAATTTTTTTTTTCCTTTTTTAAAGACTAGCAGAGCAACTTAAATATAACTTCTCCTGCCATGCTCTGCTACTACCTATAGCAAAACTAGAATGAGTGGCTAACTTCCCTCGAACTATCGCCTAATCATACCGTACCTATATTTAAATAAAGCTCAAATAGCAACAGAGACAACATATCCTTTTTGTAGCCATCATTTCCTCATTAAGTTTGCTCCTGCAAATGTGGATGACCTAACCGTCTTTTCGAGAAATGATTATGGATCCCTACAGGATGAGTCAATCTGACCTCAGATCAGCAGAAAATGGATAGATTGAGACATAACTGAGAACTATAGCAGTGGCAGCATCATGAGGAACTGCTTTCCTGCCAAATGTATCGGTGTGTTACACACGCACACGCACACTGGGTGAAACAATAGATTAAACTCAAACAACAGCTCCAAGACAAAACACAAACCAAACCTCTACTGATGAAGTTTATTATCATTTAATACTATTATATTTATGTATTAATATTGCTCATTTGATCATATATTTAATTTGTATTTTGTTTACTTTTTTCACTTTTATTTCTTTACCCATTTACCTTTATACATTGTAATATTGTATGAAATTCAATGAATTGTGTGTAACCTTAGAACCAAGCTCTTAGAAACTTCAAAGAAAGGAACGGGAGGGATAACGATTACAGAAAGAAAGAAGCTGCTGAAAACAGTTCATGTTCTCAGCTGATTCAGAGATCTCTTTTGTTTACATCAAACCGTTTCTTTCTTTTATAAAACAATCGACCATGAGCAGAAGAGATAAGCTACAATTCAGGCTGTCAACATGAAGATGGAGCAGAGTTGGAGGTTGTGGATTGGACATTCCTCTGAGGCAGAGCAGGAATGTGGAGCATGACACACCCTGGAGATGTCAGAGGAATCCCTCAGCCAAGAGAAAGAGATAGAGGAAGAATGGGAGAGGAAGCAGCAGAGAGGGGAAGAAATCCAAACCACTGAGGTTTTCTGGACTCTTCAGTATTGATTAAGCAGAGCAAGGCCTTAACACAGACGGACAAAACATCTGCCTGCTGCACCGGAGCTTGCTGAGGAGGATTCTCTCCAGACACACAGAGCCAGAAACATTCCTAAAAAAAAAAGGGTGCCATTGTCTCTGTCTGTCTGCTAACAAGTATTTTTAGGGAATCCAGCATCCTGTTGCAGAATCCTGGCAATGGACCATAGATCTCTGGGTCTGTGTGTGCTCGGATTCACACGCAGCTCCTTTCCTCTGCATGTGGACGCTTGGACATTCAGCTAAAACACGACCGGAACACAGAGTTTTGGCAGCTGGTAAAAAGCATCACTGTCTGAAATCTCCAATCGTTTCCACACTCTCTCTCTCTCTCACTCACACACAAACAAACAGGGCCTTCACTACAGCGCAGCTCTGCTGGCTTCGGTTAACGAGGGATGGCTCCAGCCGCCATGATGAAAACAAATACAATCTATTTAAGTGCCATCACACTTAAACAGGTTCAGATTCAATCATCATGTAGTGATGGCAGAACAGTGACGTCACTCTTTATGGTTTCAATTTTTATTTTCTCAAGTTTTCCATTTTTTGCCAAAAAAAACTTAAGACCTTATTAAACAAATAACATCATGGACCAGGTCAGCCTGCTGCTGCTAAGAACAACAATAACATCTGGATCAGCAGATGTGTGTGAGAGACCTGCTCAGCTGGACTGTTAAGGGTTTGCTAGAAGTTGCACTGCGACACAAAATAGAGACACAGAAGGAAAGATGTATGAAGATGCAGCCATTCTGCATCACTTACAGGCCATTTAGAAACAAATTAAAATTTATTTGAAAAGTTGATCAATTTCACTCATATAGAGGGATATTTTAGTCAATTATTCATATTAAACTGGGTTTTTATGATATAATATAAATCCTTAAAGGTATAGTAGAGGATTTTCGCAAATTCTGAAAGAAAATGCACACACACAACCCTGTACCCGCTCCCAAGAGGGAACGCCTATTAAGCGTGTACGAGAGCATGCACGAGCCGATTTCTCCTTGACGATTTGCAGGGACGCAATGATAAGAATGTTGCTTGGATTGATCTCAAGTCATCCATATTTATATATAAAAAGTTTCCCTGCAAATAGGACTACTGGTATATTAAAGTAATCATGACATGCTTTTATGTGTGTGTGCGCTGCAGTGGAAATTTGGACATGTTTGCGGGGTAAATCAGGATCTGTGGCCAGCGTACAACTACTAACGATGCAATTTACAAAATAAATAAACTTATCTTCGCTGGAAAGTTACAATATAGAGGTAGTTAACGTAGATAAAACACTCTGGTCATGTTTCTCTCTTCTAAGAGCTTCTCCCCTTCGCAGACACTTTATAAACACTTTTTTTCTCTTCAACCCTTTGTCATTTTCAAAGAACCCCGTCAATGACTGGCTGAAACCGTAGCTCACCACATAAAAGTGTGCATGCGCAGACAAAGTTGGCTAACTGAGGACGAGCACGTAGGACGGCTTTACGTAAACACATCAGTCCTCCATGAACATTGACATTACAGAAAACCAACAAAAAAAAATAAAACATCCACCTAAATGCCAGGAATGTTCAGGGTTTATTATGTTGACATAGGTTATGGAAAAAGGCTGCTGACTTGACAGTTCTCCAGCTGACAGTCATCCAATATTATTGCCAATAAAGAGTAGGACCCAAATATTGAAAATAATGCTCAAGCTTTGTTTTTCTTTTTTATATTTCCCTTTTTTCATAAAGACGACTTCCTGTTCATTCCTCAGTCCGTCTCACCTCTGCGTGACCTGGTCCTGAAGCAGCGTCTGGTTCTCCTTTAACACGAGCCGGGGCAACTCCAGAAAATAGACACCTCCTCCTTCTGTTCCGATGCAAAGCAGGTCGCAAGACTTTAGTAAGAGGAGGACAGTCATCCGCGTAGCACTGACCGAGTAAGCAGAGAGAAATGGGTGAAGATACAGATTTGACGCTTGCAGCATTCCAGGATGTCTCCATCCTACCTGCAGCTCTCGATCCCAGGCCTTCCAGGCAGGGTGTAGCTATCCACTTGTTTAAGACAAACTCCGCCCTCTTTCTTTGTCCCGCCTACTTCTCTGTGAAGCCCGACTACCAGCTCCCACAGATGAATCGTGTTGTCATCCAGCAGCGACAGGAGACGGCCCTAAGAGTCAGGTTTCACACAGCATTAAGGTAACATTAAAGAAAAAAAATTATCAACTTATAGAAGGTAAGAGGAGTTGTTATTAACCTCACCTGACCAGGTAGGAAGTGGATCTGTGTCACAGCAGTGGTGTCTTTATGTAGTCCTGTGAACTCCACACCTGGAGCCCCGTAGCTGAGAAGATCTGGTCAAGGAAACCCACAACTCGGGAAACTTATCTGCACAAAAATGAACTAAATCTGCTCTTCTACTCTGCCATGAGCTTCTGAGGAAACCAAAATGGAGTTTAAGATTTCAGGAAGGACACCGCCAAAAATTAAAAAGCTTCATAGTGACCTGATGAATCTGAGATGAAAAGACAATAAGAACCCTGCTATTATTTAATATTGCCTACATTAAAGCATAACAGTTATGCTGTGGAGGTCACTTTCAGCTGCTTTGCACTGCAAGTCAGCTGGCTGGAAAGAGGCTGCTACAGAAAAAAAAAATAAAATAAAAAATAAATCAAAATCAGCTGTTTAAAATGGTTTCCAACTTTGCAAAAAGCTTGAAGTGAGGGTGTTTAATTTAATTCACAGTTACAATCCAAGGTTCTTTTACCAAGCCACAGAAAAGCTTATTTATTTCATTCATCAACGTATTTATTCAGGCTGAGAGAGCGAGATGTAACCACTAACAGAAGGCTCTGTGTTTTGTCCGTTTAAGCTTTAGTCCACTATGAAACACATTGGGATCTGGGATGTTAGCCGACTTTTGGAAGGCTCAGAGTTAGGATGTACATTCCAGAGAAAACAGGGACTGAGGTTTTTACTATTACTAACCATGCCAGCAAATATGTTAGGAGTTTAAAAGCTTGTAAAGATGCTGGTCTTTAAATTAAAATGTTGGTAAAATCCTGTTTTAAAACATGTCTTTCAACAGGATGAATAAAAGACATAAACATCTAAGATCTAAACATGTTATTGCTCTTAAAAGAAACAATTTCTGGGAGGTTTCACTTTTAAAAGCAAAAAAAGAGTTTAAAAGTTTAAAACGTTTTTCTAAATCTGTAGTTTCATTTTTCACAAGCTCGATTTCTCCTGTAATCTACATTTTCTTCTCCTTCCTGCTTACAAACAATTGCAGATATACGCTGATATGCATGTCATTAAAGCCATGAGACTTTATACATACTGTATATGCAAACTAAATGTAGAAAATATCTGGAACATTTTTTACATACCCACCCAGGTAAAAATAGAAACAAGACTTGTTAAAACTCCTCATACTAATCCTAACCCTGTAAACTAGAGGGCAGAAAAGTATTTTGGTGCAATAATAGAGAAAGTAGAGAACTATAAACAAAGATCATAGCAATTATCAATGCTAGATGACGCACAGGCTTAAAACCACTCATTTGTGTGTGTAATTACCACGCCTCTTTTTCTTAGGATACTAAATGAAGTAGAGCTGATAAACTAGGGACTACAATCAAAAACTGTTGCACTGTAGGCAAAACTGAGCTCATTAAAAGCTACACACTTTAATAAATGTGTGTGTGTAAAGTACTTACTCCCTGTTGAACCCAGTGCTTACATAAGGCTGTGGGAATCTAGATCTGAGTTACTGGTTTTTTCGTTGCACACAATCCTATTACTCTTTATGATCCTTTCTGGATTGTCAACAAAATGTAAACATTACAGGCTTCATTTTTAGACTTATGTGCTCTTATTCTGTCCTTTCTGACACAGATCTTCCTCTATTTTTTTCTCATTATTTCCACTTCTTTTCTTCCATTGTGTGATACCCATAAACTCTGAGCCTTTATTGCCTTTCCCCAGTGTTTTAACCCTTACCTTACACCGCTTTCCACTCAAAGAAAGCAGGGGCCCACTGGGGTTTTGTGGAGAAACCTTTCTCAGCTCCTATTCTCATTCGTAGTAAGTCCTCTCCATTTCCACCTCATCTCTACCAGTTCGCTTGTCTTTTTCTTTTCAATTAAATCCCCACCATATGTGCTGCGGCCCACTGCTGATCCCCTGGAGGCCGAGCAGAGTGTTACACTGGCATTCCAGAGTGTTGTCACTGCCTGGCTCTGTGTTTTATTCACTACAATAACACATGCCTCAAACAGCTGGAGGCCGAGGTGTCGGAGGAACAATCATTCACAAGTCAAGAACTGCAAGCCTAAAGAAAAAAAGAAACTGACACCAAAAAAGGTGACCAATGACAAGCATGCAAAATGTTAAAAATATAAATAATACATCTATTTTCCAAGTAAGTTCATTTGTTTACAAAGTTTATAAGATATGTATTCCCTTTGTTACTTTTAAACTTACATTAAAACAACGGATTTATTACCAAGTAGAGCATAATTGGGGAAAAAATAAAAGAGGAATGGTTTCAACATTTAACTAGTTTAAATATAAAAAGTTTGGTATGCATTCATTCAGCCCTCAAATAAAATCCAGTGCATAATTTAACAATTTGTTATGAATCTAGAAGTTCTGTAAAAACCCAAGGGGTTTACTAAAACGTTAGTGAACAGAAAAAAACATTATAGAGACCAAAGATCAAAGACGACGAGTCAGATTAAGTTATAAAACACAGCAACACAGAATTGAACACAGAATTCTCTTCAATTCATCACTTGAAAATCTTAGGAGTTTGGTAACACTGCTAACCTACAAAGACATGGCCGTCCACCTAACTGAATGACTGTAGAGAGGGAGGGAGTATTCAAGAAAGAAGCAAAGAGGTAAAACAAAATTAAAGAGTGCCATAGCTAGGCCACAAAAAAAAAAAAAAAAACAGAATCCCCACATTGTGGCCTACATGGTAGTGGCACCATCATGCTTTGGGGGTACTTTTCTTATAAGGAGACCTAATCTACATCCGCTCCAGGCAGATGCGAACTTAAAGGCACTATAGGAGATCTTGTAACAACGGTTCCAGCAAGCTATATTTTTGAACATACACAACCATGCCTCTCCCTTTAGACCCCTCGACACCACGCCTTTAAAACACATGAACGCGCATGCTGTCTGCAGCGTGTCTAGAGCAGCAGGAGCAGCGCTGATGATGCAAAGCGCTATGATCACTCCACTGAAACAGTTTTATTAACGGCTAAATTAACTTAAAATGCCGAAATCTGCCAGCAAAACATGTTTGCTTTTATTATCCTGGTGCCTGCAATTTGGATTACGTACATGAAAAACGCCTTCCAGCGGTTTTCCGCGGCGGAGGCGACCGGGCCAGAGTCTGCTGTTGAATGGGATTCCTAGTGACAGCGCACCGCTGGTGTACGGGAATCTGAGCGGCTCCGACAGAAATAATATCTGAAGGCAGGATGGTAATACGGATAAACTGACAATGCTTTTCAGGTGGACTTTCTGACTTAAAAATAGATTCAAACTACTTTTTACCCACTCTTCACAGCAAATATACCTGCCATTGTTACAGGCAAAGAAAGGATAGGGTAGCTCCACCCAACGTGCATCAGACCCACTTTTTCCACCACGCAGCCAGAGCAGCAACCGGGATTTTGGTCAACTACAGTGCAGCACATAGTCGAAACAGGGAGCCAGCGGAGGGACGAAATGACCAAACCTGAACTGGTGACGGTAATCTGGACACCTGCGTCCTTGTGCTTCCCCCGCCTGCCTTACCTAATGTGGGCACCCTAGCAAAGATGCGTCAGCCACGCGTCAGAACTAAACTTGTACAAGCATCAAAAATTAAGCAACGCGTGCGTTTTTGCTGCTCTTGTTGCTTTAGGTGTGAACGTAGCATAACAGTGGCTAGCTTCCAGCCATGGCGTCCTGCACGAGCATTGGGGGGGTCAATTCGTTCAGGGTACGCGCACAAGGGAGAGGGACAAGCAGACGGCCATGATTGACATGTCATGGAACCAATCGTATACAACAGACCTCTTTTGTGACTGGTTGGGGTTATTGATTGATTTCTCACTGTAGTGGGGACCATTTATTTTAGTGTCACTTCCAAACCTTCTATTTGACTGCTTGCTAAGTGGCTGTGGGCAGAAAAGATCTCAGAAAAGATGCGTCAGAAAAGATCTCCTACTGCACCTTTAACAGAAAATACAGTTTATCAATAAAAGCAGACAGTGTTGCTGGGTAACGGTATGAAGTTTCTTGAAGGGGCAGCAGTAAGATCACACTAAATATTTAGAAATCACATCACTCCAAAAGGAAACTGAATGATTTTGAAAGTTGATTATTTATATACTATTACTTTTGTCAGATTTTAGTTGTTTGTGACAAGTTGTCAGAGGCAGAAAAAAAAACTTGAGTGAGGTGGAGGATTATTTTCAGACAGGTCCAGTAGTGGCATAATAGTTCAGTATAAAGTCTAGACATGAGTTCATGTGAGAATTTATGACAAAACTTAAACCTAAATATTACAAGCACCCTCTAAATAACTGAGCTTCAGATAATTAACTAAATAAATAGTAAAAAATACTATGGTTAAAGATTTCAGTGTGTAAACATAATAGAGAAAAATCCACTAAACACCCAGAGCTGCTGGACGCTACTAATTTAAATTTTGTTTGTTAAAAGGAAATAAACATGTTTAAAAAAGGTCAAAGTTTTTTAATGATTTTATAAGGTACTTGTTGCTGAAAATGTGACGCCTGACATTCCAAAATAGCGCAAAAACCTCAGAAACGGCAGAGAAAAGTTTGTCCAGAGGAAAAAAATATTTTTTTAAAACTCCTTTTCTTTATTCGCTTATATTAGTCAAGCTCCTTTATATCTGCTTAAAGCCATAAATGAGGAACTACAATCTGCCAATAAGAACAAACAACCCAGAAAAATGTTTCGCCTTTTTTAATTCATTAGATAGCTGGACTGAAACCAGGTGATCCTAAGTGGTTGGATTTTTGTTGCAGTAATTTTATGTTGTTCCAAACTCAGTCATCAAAAACCTATATGGCTTCCTGCACATGTTAGGGTGGAATAAGGTGGGGGAGGGGGGACCACTAATGGCTATTTGGGAGTATGTCACAGCCTTGCCTTTTAACCCCCCAGCTGCACCCTTAACAGGACCGAGACTAAAAGTAATTCCTTTTTGTACCACACAAGAATATCCATGGGGCAGGAAGACAGTGAAGATAATGAGATATTTTTATTGTCAGTCAGTAAAACCTTAAAGCTGAAGTGTGACACATGATTCACAACTCTGAGACACACAGAGACCTCGACAGCTTCCTGGTTGCATTGTGTCAGTGAACAGCTGGCGGAGGGATCCCCAGCTATGATGTCAACACTTCCTCACACAGCTTAGGCCTCTGCTGCTCAACTGCCTCAATAAATGTGTCAGTTTGTCTAATTAAAGCTCTTTCACCGTCCATGGGGTCTAAATATTGGTCAGCATTACGAGTACTTGGAGTTGACTAATCTTTTCTCCCACCTTTTGTTATCTTGATGCAATCTATATTTACAAATTTAACTCCATCTAGTCTTCCTTAATTTACAATCAGATCTCGCCTCTGAAATCTTTTAAAGAAAACTTAAACAATATACAAGAATTCTCATGTTAAACTGGTAATCATAAATAATCTGGTGATAAAAAAAACATAGCTCACATCTTAGGCCATAAGTTTACTCATTTAGTTTAAGCACTTAGCTTTAAAACACAAAAGTTGAGACATTTTGTAGAAATCCAAAGAAAGAACACCACGAGAAAAAAAAAGAAGAAAAAAGCTTTATATAAGAAAAAAGAAGACCAGCCTAACACTCTACTGGTTGCAAGATTTGCCAATAGTCAAAAACAACAAAGAGCCACACCGTACTATGCCAATATGAGCCGACCAAATAGTCTCTACCACACAGATTCACAACTTGGTCTCCATGCAACACACTCAGTGTAAATCCTAATCCGTTCCCCAGACCTTACTCATCACAACTCCAGTCCTAATCCTTCCGTCTTGCTCTCAACTTATCCAGAAACTATTATTAACACTAAGTTTTAAACTCCAAATAAAGGCATCACTTTGTACTGTTGAGGAGCAAAATTTCAGACCCCTAAGTTGTCTCGATTGAAAAAAAACAACAACTCAATACAAGTGCAACTGCCCGTTGATGCAGATAGAGAGTGAGGGAGACGCAGTGTTAGTGGGGATAAAACGATTTCACGGTCTGAATACACACAAACAGAAGGCATTGTCCCCCTTATGGACACTCAGCCAACACCCTATAACACAGAAAACTGTGGCAGAAAACAGAAATGAACAGGAAGAGAGGACAAAGCCCCCTGGATTTAAGAAAAGATGCAAAAGTTGACCACACGCACAAAGACAATTGAGCCTCAAAAGCATAAGAAATGTTTGACTGGTTTGTTCTAAAACTCCTCACGCCCACCCCTCATATCCACTTGGTTCATTCCTTGGAAAAACAACGATAAATGTCCGTTAAAAGACAAAGAAAGAGACAAGCCAAGTAACTACACCCACCAACTAAAGAAACAAACGTACATCATTTGCAGATTGCCACTCCTGCTTTGACTCCTCTGTTAACATCAACATCAAGCATTTAAAAAAGATGCACTTCACCATAGACCGTAAACAAATAGATTTAGGGAAACCCTTTAAAAAGGAAAGGCATTTTAATATAGATTCCCAATAAGAAAGATTCCTTTGAAAACATTTGATGCATAAAAGTCAACCGAGCGCAAATTTGTACTGCTGTAGCAACTCTGACATAACCACATACACTGAAAGAGGCACTACTCTAGAGACAGGTGGTCTACGGGTTGAGAACCTTTAGTAAAATACTAGTTTCAAACAAAATCCATAACATGAGCTTATGCCCTCATTAAAAATCAAAAAAAAAGACACAAATATTTCTGCAAATTAAAGATTAAGAAACAGCCTATGCAGGCTGAAATCACTCTTTATAGTTCTAATCCAGAGAGGAAAGAAACCTTGTTAGCAGAAAGCTAACATTTCTCTTCTACTTTTTCCTTTCGAGTGATGCAGCTACCTTGATTTGTCAGAACACATAAATGTTTGCTTTTTTGCACAACGACTCCCTCATTCAACGGCCCGTCAACTAGCTTCAAACAGGGGAGATGCTTTGTTCCGTAAAAAACAGGCCTGTCCAACCTGCTGCCAAGAGTTTGCACACGTGCAGCTATTTGATTATGAGGATGTGTGGGTTAGGAGTTCAACAGAAATATTTGGAGCAAAAGAGAATAAGAAAAGGTAGAGCCACAAAACGCAAGGAAATCATTAGTTCAAGAGTCTTTTTATATTAAAAGATATACATCATGGATGTGTTTAAGACAAGGAAATAAGGGAGAGTAAAAATATATATATATATTTAAAAAGATTAGGCAGTAGGAACATCAAGAGTTACAAAAAGTAGGTTTAAAGGTACCTACAGCGTTTTCTGTTATCTCTATGAAAAGGCTCATTCACAGATGATTAAACGGTCAGTGAAGGGAAAGTCGAATTTTGAGAATGCATGCATGCGGATAGAACGAAGAAACACTGTGAGTGGGCTTAGTTGACACATGGATAGGGCACAGCCAAACTTGGCAGTAGTTGAAATGTCCTGTCAGCTAACTTTCCCTTAACCAATCAGGGACTGGGTATGGTTGTGACATAGGGAGAGGAGACAATTTTTTAATTTTTTTTTATTAAAATCTCACTAAAGGTTAATAAGTCCACCTGCCACGGGATCCTGGACAGACAGAAGTCTCGCAGGAAGCAGATTTCCAGTCACAGCTCCTTTGAGCGGGTGGTGGTACTGAGCAAATGAGAGGATGCGGTGGACCTCAGGATTACTGAATCCTTGTTCGGCTTTCCATATTACAGATTAAGCCGTGACTTGCTTGATGACATTTAATAACTGACATCTCTCCGGAAAGGGGTTCAAACTATTTTCAAGGCTTTTGCCTTAAAGGCCTTTGCACAGATTTTACCCGCCTCTCACCCGTAGACAGCTGAAGATAGGCACCATTACCCATTGCGACCCCAGCAAAGAAGTGTGATGGAAAATGGACACATGGATGAATGAATGGATTCAAAAAATATATATATTTTTAAATTGAGCCAATTATCCCTCCCAGGAGTTACTGGCTGATCAAAATTACTCTGGCAATTAGTCTCCACAATTTACTCACAACAAAACCAAGAACACCATCTAAAGCAGGCATGCCCAAAGGGCCACTTTTCTGCAACTTTTAGAGATTTTCCTGCTTTAACACAGCTTATTATGATGTTTACAATTCAGCAACAGTCTGTTAATCAGCTATTAATGGAATTCACCTGTGCTGAGATAGGCAAAACTCTAAAACCTGCAGGATAGCGTCCACCAAGGACCAACTTTGGGCATGATGAGCAGAATGACATCTCAGTAGTTCAGTGTCGATGCATCTATAAACCTGTGGACTATTTTCCTGAATTTACTTTGGGTCCGAAGTTCCCGCACTGTTCAGTGGTTGTGACGTCAAGCGCGTATGATAAATGGGTCCAACTTCCCAAACAATCGAAGTGTTAAATTCAAGATTGATTTATGGATTTTCAGAAATAACCAGCATCCAGCTTAACTTAGACATGAATGGTAACTCCATGTAAGGTGAAAAAAATAACCTTTTTAAGTATGAGTACGAGAACAAGCAGCACAGTGCCGCAGTTCTGTGCTTTTGCTACAGGTGGCAGCATCTTTAGAAAATTCCATAATGCCTCTTTAAAATGAAGCATTTTCTTCTTTTTTTTCAGGGCGACATTTGGTAAAGTGGTGAGACAAAAGTGGAACTTTTTGGATGGTTTGTGTCTAGTTACATTGTGCATAAAACCAACACAGTATCTCAGAAAGAGAAAATATGCAAATGTGAAGGTCTAGAACTGCCTAACTTCCACCTTATTAACGACCCCATGAGGCCCACCAGGAAATCTTTCAGCAGAATGTCTGGCCATTAGTTTCTGGTCTGACGTTCAAGCACACTTGGTTTATGCAGCAGGTCAATGATTCAAAGCACAACAATATGTGTGCCTCTGACTGACTCACAAAATAAGAGGGAGGTATTTGGAGTGGCCTAATGAATGTCCGGACCTTAACCCGATTGATAAGCAGTTTCATGAATTGCAGTTGATGCATCTTATTAGTTCAACAAATTAGGTTAATGAAAAATTTTTTCCTACATATTACCATGTTTGTATCAAGAAAAAAGGCTTTTCTTTTTAACATTTACTCCCTCGTGAAAGTTAATTTTATTTGAGTAACAATAAACATGGAATTCAGACCAAAGCATGGCAGTTCCACTGTTTATAGACCACAAGATCTATGATTGATGATTGAATTGGAAAAGGAAGAACTTATGATACGTCCCTTTCAACAGACTAACTTTTCTTGCCACAATAAACATTATGTTTACTTTAAAGAGATAAACAAACATTTGGGATGATCAAGCTGCAAAGCTGAAACAGCTGAACATGGGTTAACGTGTAATGAAACTCAACAATTGTGTAGGAAAATTTACTTTTTTCCAGTGAACATTAGTCGTCTCCCTGATGTCGCAAAAAGTGCATGAATCACAGTCTGAAAGCACTCATTTCCCTGGAATGTTCTGCATTTAAAACAAAAGCCGTTTCACATCACCAAACAGTGGTGACCACAGCTACAGTCAAACTGGGAACAGGACATAAGCTTCAGCAGAAAAGCAGCGAGGTAACAAGATGGACCCAATGCATAATCAAGTTGGGGGATTTAAATTAAGATTCAACAGATGGGACCACAGGAGAAAGATAAATACATGAGCAATCTTTAATCAACATGCATCAAAGCTCTTCTGCGAGTATCAGCTCACGCTCTGCTAGCTGATACTAAAGCTTTATTGTCACAGTTTCAAAGTGACTCAGCAAGAGCCGACTATCAAGCAATTGTTTTCAACTTAAAAACAAATTAAAAAAAGAAATGAAAAAACCGATTGATCAAGTTAAACCCTCTGGTATCTGATGTGTCGAGGTGCAGAGTTTGGAAATCCTCTCCGCTGCAAGCACTCCTCATCCCAGGCAACTGCCTCGGTCGTCTAGGAAACCATTTTAAATGCTCCCCTTTACTAAGACTAGACTCAGCAACAAAGCTCTTACTTTGCCAATCCACGCAAGCATGCAGCATACAGACACACAAAGTGGGGTGGGGGGGTTAACCCAGGGCAGTGCAAAATGCATTCCAGGACAGGAGACAGACTGCTTAAGATCGCCCATCCACCCCCGCACACGATCTCATTCAACAGACACACTGTGGGAGGAGGGGGGGGATAACGAAAAAAAAAAAGAAAAACATGTCGACCCTTTCCCTCTATTGAGCCCCAATATGTGGTTTCAGCAGTACACATCAGAGCATGACATGACTACTGACACATGACAACTCAAATAGGAAGAAGTAAGACTACAAACAATTACACTTATGAAAGTTAACAAAAAATATAAGGTGGGAAAACAGCAGAGGTTAAAGTCTTAGGGAAACTTCTGTTCCAACTGTTGCATTTCCGAATTCTCCTGAGTGGTGCCTGACTTTACACGAGCGAATAAGGTGAATGTGATTGGTCGTTTATCAAGGGGGCGGGGTTGAGGTGGCGGAAGGTTTGCAAGCAAATTAGGTTGTGGCCGGTTTGTCGGAAGCATCTTGCTAACCAGTTAGCAACTTTGTCCTAATAGGTTTTCAATGGGAAATTACATTGGGACCAAGTAGCACATAGCAACGACACTATCAAGGAACGCTATGGACAGTGGAAACATGCAAGAGAAGGAGAGTTTGGTGTCAGAGGTTGTAGATGAATGTCCTCCATCATACATTTTTTATTTAGAGGAGGAAAGTGGGGACGAAGTTGTTGTGGAAGAGACGCCAGATCGGCAGAAGCTTGGTTTGGTGTAGAAGGCTTACAGCCATACATGTTTGAGCCCTTCCCTCGCACCGCTGCCAGTTCTGTTAGCTCTACGCCTGCAGAAGCACAGACGTCCATCCCTGTGAATACTGGGACGGAACTCAATATTAAAGTAAATTATTCTTATTTCTAATTGCATCGTTGCGTATATTAGCAGCGACATATGAATCAAGATGCTGTGAACGAAAAAATTTGATTGAGAGATGACCGTTGATATATGATTGGCCGAATTTAGGTGTACAAGCCATCGTATAACTAACTGGCCTGCATAAGATAACAAAAAAAACCCCCACAGATTTCAAGACAGGATTTTTTTTTTTTAAATAGAATTTTTTTAACTTTTGGGACAATATCGTCTGATAAATAATACATGTATATTTATATACATGTTTAAACCAAAATGATTTGAAATTTAAATACGACTTCCCTATAACTAACACTAAAACTAAATATATTTTACTCCAACAATAGAGCTTGGTCACATAACATTTTGGTTCTGCAGAACAGCAGGGGAGTTTCACCACATTAATGGAAATAAATGCTGTGGGATGAACACCTGTGTCAATGAATTACAACCATAAGTGTGGAATGAATGATTCCAGACAAAGCTCCAGATGGCTGTCACTCTTTTCTGTGCGTCAGGTGGGGCACTAACAGGCCAATATGGCCAATATGCCTGTCCTTATGTCTACAGGCTGCTCAACACTACAACAATTGCCAGTCTTTCAGATTGTTTTATAAATCAAACAAATCTGAATTTTGCCAAAATTCAGATTCAGAGACTGTATTTGCTGCTGCAGCTGCAGTGTGACTGTTACAATGGACCTGCTCTGTTTACTGTACTGGAGTTAAACCCCTAAAAAAGACAAGTATATCAAAAAGTGTAGATGCACACAATGTTTTGGGAAAGCTGCTACATTATCAGACTCGGATCATTTAGAAAAATCAAGAAGCAAAATTAAGTCTGGAAAATTAACAATTATTTTAAACTCAGTTTGTTTATTTATTTATTTTTAACACATACCTAAACCATGGACTTATAACACTCCTAACTTCCAGAGACAGTGCAGGAACCCTGAATCTATCTTTACCTGCAGAATCTCTGGAAATTACAGCTTTCACCACAACAACATGTTATGCAACCAGACATCAACCTCCCAAACAATAGCTCCATGGGGTTAATTACAGAGAGACAACAGGCTACTTAAAGCTTCAGCAGGCAGGGGTATGGTAACAACTAGTAGTTGGAACCATCTGACTCTTCACTTCTTGCTTATCTACCAAGCAAGTGAAGAATATTTCTTCATCCATGAAAAGAGAAACAAAAGCCAAAAAAGTAGAGCCATGGTTTGCTTCAACTGTTTTCTGTCTGGATCATCTGTGGTGGATCAAAGAAGAATATCAAATATCTTGGCAAACAGTTTTACACTTTACAGCAACAGTCACCAATGATGGGCCCTCAAGGACCACGTGGGGGGCCCCTCATCGTCTACTGAAATAAACATAACTCACCATTGAGCTAAGTTGGACATTTTATTTTTTATTCAGTTGCCATTCCCTTGTAATCACACTTTTCTTGATAGAGATTTCAAAATGACAATATCTAANCTCCTAACTTCCAGAGACAGTGCAGGAACCCTGAATCTATCTTTACCTGCAGAATCTCTGGAAATTACAGCTTTCACCACAACAACATGTTATGCAACCAGACATCAACCTCCCAAACAATAGCTCCATGGGGTTAATTACAGAGAGACAACAGGCTACTTAAAGCTTCAGCAGGCAGGGGTATGGTAACAACTAGTAGTTGGAACCATCTGACTCTTCACTTCTTGCTTATCTACCAAGCAAGTGAAGAAAATTTCTTCATCCATGAAAAGAGAAACAAAAGCCAAAAAAGTAGAGCCATGGTTTGCTTCAACTGTTTTCTGTCTGGATCATCTGTGGTGGATCAAAGAAGAATATCAAATATCTTGGCAAACAGTTTTACACTTTACAGCAACAGTCACCAATGATGGGCCCTCAAGGACCACGTGGGGGGCCCCTCATCGTCTACTGAAATAAACATAACTCACCATTGAGCTAAGTTGGACATTTTATTTTATTTTTTAGTTGCCATTCCCTTGTAATCACACTTTTCTTGATAGAGATTTCAAAATGACAATATCTAAGAGAAATTTAAACACCAGCTTGCCAATACGTTAGCGGGCTTCATAAATTCCCTTACACCAGGCTGTCCTACAGCGCCTCTGTTCCTGATTTTCCTGTTTGGTTTCGCTATTCAAGAAAGCGTAGCTTGGTGGGTTGATTTTACTCTTAAATTCAGTGAGATTTTTTTCTGTCTGGCGCTCAAATTTTCCTGTTTGACGCGGGAAATTCAGGAGCTGTTGATTCAGAGACCGCTGCGGCGTCTGGCCAGGCTTCATTCATGCGGAACTTCATTGATCTGCACGGCAGTGGTAAGCGTATTTGCACGGGACCGAGGTGGATTTGAGTTTACACGTTTATTTTAACAATTTGAGTTTCTTGCTGTGGATTCAGTGTTTAAACTTAATTTATGCCTGACACAGGTATGTTTGCGCCGACAATGAGACACAGTTTGAAGCTTTTATACTGTGCGGCGTATACAGCAACACGATACATAAGACCGTTTTCAAGTTTTTCAACGGCACCGCATGTCATGCAAAAGTGACAGCAATTTTTAGTTTTTAATGATATTTAAGATAGAATCATAAGACGTCTCTAGAAGTATATACATGTGCATTATATAATATTACAGGTTGTTGCTTGAGCATCACGTTTTTCCACGCAAAGCTATAGTTAAAAATGTTGTGCTCTTAACACGCATTATACCCATGTTTTATAAAGGTTTACACAAAGTATATATATATAAAATATGTACTTTGTAAAGTATTCTTATTATTATACATTGACTTCAAAATATATATTTGGGTTATTAGTCTTAACAATACTAAACAAGCTGAAACTTCATTAAAGACATGGTGAGAAGTCAGAATAGTATTTTATGATATTATTTTTGCATCTAATTTTCCTTCTCCTTCCATCTTTGCTTCCTCTGTTTATCTCCATCCGTCTCTGGGGTGCAAGTGCCTGGTACCACCAGTCTCGCTGTCTCTCCCCTCTCAGAGCTGTGCCTCAAAGAGCCAATTCTCCACTCTAATGCATCTGCAGGCTTCACCCTCCTTTCATACATGAATACATCTTAACAGACTGAATTTAGCTCCATGAATGCAAATGGTGATCAAAATACCTGCATGTTTGTTACAACCAATTTAGATCTCCTCTGCTCCACACAAAATCTAAAGAGAAAACATGCTAATATAGCTCATGCCAAACAACATTAAACATCAAGGTCAAAACATTTGTGGGTTTTTAGTTGGTAGGATTGTCATGTAACCAGAAAATGGCCTGTTTGAGCTCAATAACATCTTTCATAAAACCACAGCAGAAAATCAGAACTCGCATTGGAAATGTCACTGAAGTCCTGACGGCGTTGCCTGTGGCAGGAATAACAAGTAAGAAAATATCACCATGTGCACACAGTGCATGAGCCGCCGAGTTGTTAGCATTTCTGACATAACTGAAACCCTAGGCCAAATTATAGTTTTGCTGCAAGGCTTTCAACAAGCCAAACTGATGATTTTTCAAGTGCAGCTTCACTCAGTGTTCCCAATTACCCTGTGTGATCAGAACCTGGTGGTGCCCTGGGCCAGAAAAGGAGGAAGGATACTCCTGATGTAAGCACATCAAGGAACTGCCTTTTGGAGAAATAATCATAACAATACCATTTCCTTTCTCAATAGCTAGTTTTTCAGTTTAAAAATAGAAGAGGTCACTATGAATGCATGGAGGGCTGAAAAAAAAAAGAGAAAAGGTAAAAAGAAGACTCTAAATTTCTTATTTTTTTCCAGAATGCATTGATTCACAGTAAGAAGCTACTATGTTTATAGAGCCCAATACTTTCACAAATAAGAAGAAAGGAGTCTGTGCCTGTTGACTTGGATGAATTTAAGTTAAAAAAAAATAAAAAAAACTCTACATGCATGTCCCTAGAGCTGAATAATACATTATTAACCGAGAAATGTCTGGTAAAGAGCGACTGATGAGTCCTCTGCTCCCCGCCTTTGTTCCCACAGCGATCACACACCGCTCAGCAGACCAGTGTTATATAAACAGCTCTTCTACAATCACAACTGATCAGCATTTCCTCCGTTTAAAAAACAGCAACAATAAAGCAGCCTAGAGCAGCAATGTCTCAGCAATATTTGGTACATAAAGAAAACACTTATGGCCCAATAGGTTATCATTAGACCTTGCACTTGACAGCAGGAAGTCAAAAGAAGCAGAGCATCTCTATGTGGAGCAGAAGGTTTGTAACTGAATTGCAGAGCTGATGTAGAGATAAGAGAGATTCAAACTGACAGCAAAGGAAGGAAATCAGTTTCCGTATTCTTGGGTTTTGTTTATGGCTTTCGACCTGAGAGGCTTACTTATTTCTCTGATTGCTTCTCATATTCTGAATAACACTTACAGACTTACAGATGATTCTAGCATTTTATAGATTACCAAGTGGAAGGTTAGACTTTCTAATATTTACTTGCATATCGTCAAAGCTTGTCCTGTACCATTTGGGTCCAATTATTACCAAAACCCTTCATGAATTTTATGGGATAGACCAACACTGTGTTGCATAATTCCAATGAGGACATAAAGTATGCATTTTTTAAAAATCTGAAAATCCTCAAATTCAGTTAGACCCTGACACAAGATCAAGTATAAACAAAAATATCTCGAAGCAGAAACATTGTTCAGTATTAGCATAGGTGTTTTGTGAAGGATACAGAACAAAGAACATTAAAAACTCACTTTTTAGAAAACCACATATGTGGAGGAATAAAAAATAAAAAAAACATCATGTAAACCTGCTGACACCATCCCATTGTGAGACATGGTGGTGGTTTCATCATGCAGTGGGAACACATTTCTAAAAAGGAGAAGGAGATGAAAGCTAATTGGAGCTAATGGGATGATAGAAGTAGCTTTGAAAGACTTCAGACTGGGATTAAGATTCACATTCCAGCAGGATAACAGTCCCAAACAACAGCAGGATGGTGTAGATCATGATGAACTTTGTGTTATAGTGATCCAAAGTTCAAACCTCAATCCAATCAAAAATCTTTGACAAGACTTAGATAATTTAGAGTTTGTTAATTTGCAAAAAGGAATAAGTCTCATTTTAGTCTAGATTTTTGCATCACTGGAAGAAACTTAGCTAATAAAACTCATTAAAATATTACTAGCATGGATATATCACTTTCCTTTTATGTCACAAATATTCTCCACATGACGATGGTTTGCCACATGACATTCTCTCAGAAAATGTGGGCTGAAGTCTTTTGTGCCATGGCAGCTTTTATCTGAGGAGCGATGACAACCAAAAGAAGCAAACTCGGAACCAAAAGCTCACCAGTGATAAAGGATACATTTTAATGGCTCCTGACTTTGTGCCGATGGCCATCAGCTGCAGCTTGGGGTCAAAGGCCAGGGCACTGGGCTGGTGGGGGAACCCATGCTCCACAGTCTGAGAGGAAGAAGACACAGGAGAAAAAAAGAAAAAACACAATTGGAGTTTACCAGCTGACACAACAAAGTCAATAAACTTTATTAACTCATATTTCTCTTAAAATATGTTCAGCTTTTTCCCCTCAAGCCAGACTGTTTAGTCAAAGAGGCGTCTAAAAGGGAGGACCCCCCTTAATAAAGTCAAAAGAAACTTTTTTTAAAAGGCCACTGAATGGCAGCGCCGACAATTTACTGCCATGCTCTGCAAACCTTGTTAACTGGGATTAACATCAATTCACAGGCATTTTTCCCCTTCTGCCCATGGCACGGCATGGCAGCCAGCTGGGAATGCATTTAGAGCTTCAGGGAATAAGTCAGCACATTTTTTTAAAAACGACTTCACCAGGGTCTTCCTCTTTATTAGAACATAAAGTAAAGCATCCATATTTGCTGTCTTTAGAAAGCCAAAGTGATTAGAAACAAACCCAGCCTCCTGCAGACAGACCACCTCTGTGTCGGTTGCAGCAGCTGGTACAGAACAGTAAAAGAGGCATGTTGTTCCAACAAAACAAACAGTTTATGGACTTTAAACATGATACACCGTTCAGATGAGCTGACTCCGTACAGCACCCACACACCACCGCTATTAAAGGCATTTACTTAGTGGGTGTCACTGAAGACATGTTTAGATGAACAGACTGAGATTTGCATTAGAAGCCAAGAGAATGCAGGAATCTATCTGAGAGGTGAAAAAAAAAAAGAAAAATAGCAAGGACTCTCAGGAACCCAAGAGAAGATCTTAATGATCTAAACTTTTAATCTGCAGGGAAAGAAAAGGACAAATGTTGCCGTTAAGACCCAGATTAAGTGGTCAATCTGCCAGTCCTTCTGCAACAAACAATGGAGGCAAAAGAAAAAACTGTTGCAGCTGTGCTAAAAGGATTTTACAAAACAATGTATCCGACAGGAAGCCAATAGCAAAACTATGTTATCACATTTCGCAAAAAAAAAAAAAAAAAAAAAAACCAACCGAAAAAAAAAAAAAAAAAAAAAAAAAATCAAGCTGACACAGACCATCGTCTCTGGATCTAAACCAGTGTATCTCCTCTTAGTATAAGTGTGCCTCTATGGCAGATTAGCCTAAATGTGCTGAGATACTGACATAGATATAAATATCTATGGCTGCCTTTGTCATCTTTTATGTAGTAGCTTTGATTTTTGTTTGTCTTAAAGACACTAAACATAAAATATACTTTAGACCCTAACCACTTTTGGCAAGTCTTTGTCAGGAACATTTGCAACATCAGAAGCAACAAAGGTTATCTGGATAATGTAAGAAAGGCCAGTCTGAGCTTTACTCTTGTGCTGATGTTCAAAAACGCTCTGAGCTGCTGAAAGTACATCAAATGTTGCTCAGTACAGCAGTTGTAATTAAATGGCTGAAAATTGCAGTGTTGACTTCACTTAACTTGCACCTTTCTGACTCTTCTGTTTCATAACCTCTACTCGGCACCAGTCCCGGCCAACAAAGACAACTCAGCCAATAAAAATAAACATTGACTTAAAGAACCATTAGTTAGAGTCCGTCCAACTGGTGAAAAATACTTGATATTCAGAAAAAGAAAAAAAATGCATGAACTGGAGATACTGCATACCTCAAATATTGAGCCCAACCAGTTCTTTCCAATACTGCACACCGATAATGAGATGACAATTACAATTGGTTATACTGTGCATCTCTGAAATCAGGATAAAACTAAATAAATGTAAACATATTTATGCTAAATCTTCAGATTGATACAAAAGAAAAGGGATTTGTAAAAGCATCTATAGGCCTTCCACTTTCTCACATTTAGAAAAGTTAAAAAGAGACAGAATAAAATAAAAAAATATATAAATATATCATGGATTAAAAGTAAATTTTCAGGGATGTAATCAAATGCACCATTTATTTTTTTTCATACCAGTATATCATACAAAAATGTAATATACAATTACGGAATGCAAAATTAGGTAATTAGTGACCCAAAACAGATGATTTAATAGATGCTGTAACTTTTAGCAACATTGCAAAGTCATAAAATCAAACAGTCTCCTCCTGTGTTTAAAAGCAGACCACTTTTGACCAGGAGATCGAAAATTCAAGGCCTTACTCACCCCTCTAGATTAAATCCCACAACAGAGAATAAAATATATATCTAATCAGGTTGGTGTCCGATTCGTTTTGTACATATAGCTTCATGTTTAATGTAAGCTCAGAATGCTGTAATGCGATGCTTTAGTTAACAGGAGGGCAGCCCACACAGAGCATCTATAACAAGTGCAGTATATGGCCTAAAAAGTCATTCAATACATATTAAATTAAGCCAGAACTGGGTTCAAAAATTATGCAGTGTCACTTTAGATATACATCTTAAATAATGGCATCTAATAATAAATATCTTAAAAGGACTAGGGCAACTCCTAAACAGATACAGATGTCTGATTGGTTGTTTTCCACAATACAGAGATGTTACAACAAAAATTATTACAACTTCTTAAAATCTTGCCATAACTCTTAGATAGAGCTAAACAATTTAATTTCCAACATAATTGCAAATTTTTTTTTTTTTTTTTTTGTAATTTTTAAATTGCAGAGGCACTCAATTTTGGTCATGTTGCATTTTTCGAAGTGTGAGACCCCAAGATTCTCACCCCAGCCCTTGGAGAGCTTTCAACTCTGTGAAAACAACAAACCTTGAGGCCAAACATGTTTTATGTTTGAAGTAGAAAAGAAAGCAAATAAAAACACAAATTCAATTTGGGAAATAAAATAAGTAAATGCATGAACAAAAATTGTTATTTAAATGTCTAAGCAAATCTGTGCAGCTCAATATCTATCTTTAAAAAATCTATTTTCTAGCAAACTTCATGTCAAGTTGCCTAAACTGTCAAGCTGGATCATGATCTAGATGACTGAGAATCTTAACAGATATCTCAATATCTATGTTGGTGAATGCAAAAGGAACTCAAATAAAATTGTTGCATGTTTTCTTTATTTACCCCAAAGTAAAAAAAAAAAAAACAACAACTCCTGCTTCCAAGCCCCTATCTTGGTCTAAAATATCTCCAATCAGTCCTATAGACCAAGCCTTCTCCTTCAGACACGATCACAGAGTTTGATGGGTCTGGTTGACAGTTTAAACAATTCAACCATGACTCTGCAGCAAGGAAACAAAAGAATATACACAGAGTAAATTACTTATATGCATTTTAAATAAATAAATACATTTCTAGAAAATAGCATTTGAATTTAAAATGCCTGGTCAACCGTCTTCCACTTATCTGGGATCAGGCCGTCAAAGCAGCAGACTCAGCAGAGACTCCCAGCCGCTCATTTCAGCTGCTTTTTTCCAGGGGTATTAAATTATTTATCAAATTATTTAATGGGACATTCAAAGGTCATAGCTACCCCTTTTCGTTCCCTCAATGTAATAATTTTAACCAAAGATTAGCTTTAGCGACTCAAGCGAGAATGCATATCTTACTGAATCGTTATTTAATCAGGCAAACAAAAAAAAATGTACACTTAACAGAACATTTATTTCTTTAAAGAGACTGCTTGACTAAATTTGGAGAAGGTTAAAGGTTTTGAATCATTTGCAAATGGCCATAAGAACAATTTTATGATTTGCAGCATGTACACAATGGTTGTTAGGCAATTGCTGATGTCATCAGCAGAGTAAGACCTGAATATTTTACTAAACCCATTCTTTAAGGTGATTAGTCCACAATACTCCCCTTAAAAGTTACTTTTACCAACATTTCTACAAGTAAGCTTGTGACCTCACTGTAGGGAAAGGAGTCAGTCACTGTGATACCAGAATTACAGTATGTACAGTATTTCACCGTGAGAATCCCACACAGAGGCACCGCTTAACTGGGAGGGGTTTGCAAGGACAAAGTTGCATAGAGATAACGAGACAGAAAATGTAAAAATCCTTAAGTTTTGCACATTTACATTACATTTCCAGGCATTTTATTTTCTGCTCTGAATCATTTGGCATGACAATAATAATCTAGTTGTTCATTTCTATTCAGTAGAGCCAATATTAACTAACAGTCTTTCAACATGAAATGTTTGCTCTTTGAAAAAACTCTTAGTCTTACCTAATCTCAGTTCAAGGCTACAACACTACAAATTTGACTCATTTTTGGACACTACAACTGTATAGTTGAGAGATTCGACTGCCCAGGCTGCAGGTCATCCAGAAACAATCAATGATTCCCCCTGGCCCCCTAACCACACAAAGAATTACAGCAAATGTTGGGAAACCAAAGGTTTACCAGCAGTGGACAAACTTGCATAGTGATAATGGGACAGAAAATTTCAAAATGCTCAAGTTTTGCACATTTACATTACATTTCCAAGCATTTTATTTTCTGATCTGAATCGTTTGGGGGTGACAATATTAATCTGGTTGTTCATTTCTATTCAGTAGAACCAGTATGAACTAACAGAGCAGTCATCAACGTTAAAGTTTACACCTATTCATTTTTAATACATTTTAGTTTTTCTTTGCATACTCTTATTATATACAACATTTCTCCAAATAAGATTTGGTTAATCCACATAACTGGACTTCAACATCATCTTTAATTTGTATGGCTTATGGTGGGCTTTCTTGTGCTTTCTTTTTTCTCAGACATTTGTTAAATACTTTTTGTAACATAAAAAGTGTTCAATAAATAAAGCTTTATTAATTAAGCTTACTTACAGTTGATCTAAAACAAACCCGGTTAGAGGACAGAACCACCACCACCAATATGTTAAACCTATATGCAGACATTGATGTAAAAATCAATGTACTTTAGATACAATCTGCTACACATAAAGAAAATTATTTTTTTTCTCCCCTGCTGAACCCATACCTTTTCTTTTTTGCCTCTTTGCTAATAAAGCCCACTATTTCTACTGGTCTTTTCTCTATTAACATGCAAACTATCGGACTAAACCGGTGTAATGATGCTCTGATCCACCTGCAGCTGTAGCTCACCTGCCTGGTTTCTCCCATATATGCAAGAATAAGGATGTATATGTGTTTGAAAAAACACCAAACATAATTTCGTTGCCTTTTTTTTGACAATGACAATAAATTCTTGAAACTTGAAAAACAGTTTAAGCAGCCATTACGCTCGTTAAAACTCAGCAGATCAGCCTAATTTTGATTAATGACAGTGCAACCAGCCATTGCAGCCATGAGAGAGGAAGCATACGTGTCAGTAACTGTTTTTTGTGTCTGTCTGTGTGTGTTATGAAGCTTTTTTTGGAAAATCTGGATTTTTTTTTCCACCAATCTATTCACTGGGCTTCATGGTTCAGACTGACATCAGTTCATCACTTTTCGTTCTTAGATGTCTCCTCATAACAGTTAAACTACCTCCATGTATAATGCTACAATTCAACTATCTAAATTGTTATATTCTTATTGTTTGTTGATTATTTTTACAAGCATGTTTCACAAATCAAATTTCATTCAAAGCCTGTTTTTAAAAGCAATATATGACATTTTTCTTACAAAACTTAAGTGAGAAAACCAATGAATTAATAGGATTTGGTAGGAAAACAATCTGAGATTAATTTTAAAGCCATATCGCCCAGCTGTACTCAAATGCTTCAATGTTTATGTCGTAATCTGCAAATTTTCATGAGAGGAAATGTTGACTAATGGTAGCTTATCAGATTGATGCTGATGCCTCTGGTGAGGTCATCAACTCAAACACATGGAGCAAACATTTTTTTAAACCCTCTCAGCTGGCTTAAAAAAAAAAAAAAAAAAAACAGTATTTGATTTCCAATAAAAATAAAGAAAACAATAAAATAAATCAACCTCTGTAAGGAGCTGTATTTTAATGTTGCTTCATATTTGTTTTATAGAACATATTTCACCATGTGATAGTTTGAACTTCAGGTAACAACCAACATCAAAATCCATAGTTCCACCCAGAGACTGAAACACGCGTGGAACAGCATAAGTTAAGACAGCAGCCCCCATTTGGATCAAATTATTGAAATAGAATCAGATCAAAGCGCTGAAATATCTTATGCAATAGATCAACCTCATTTATCTCTAATCTTGCATAATCCCTATTGGTGACAAAAAACCACGAGTGCCTGATAAAAACAGCATCAGCTGTAGAAAAATAAAGTTTTGCACTTTTTTTCTGCTGTGTACTCGGATGGGAGGCCAATGAAGCCCCCTCCTCACACATACACACCCCAACACCCATCAACAAAAGAGTTGAGGCTGCAATCAGCCTGATCAGAAGCAGTAATGTGGAAATCTCTATACATGAACAACACAGACTGGAAGCCAGGTGAAATGCTGCAGGGCGATCTCCATCAAAACTGCAGCCAGTTCAGCTGTTTGGGGTTTTTAGGGGGGGCGAAGCTGCAGAAGATGAGGAAACCCTACAGCCTCCCTCCCATCCTTGTCCCGTTACTTTACCTTGTTGAAAGCGAAAAGCTCCTGTTTTATCTTCTCTCTCTGCGGGTCGGTGCCCTGCCGACGAAACCTGAACTTCATCATCTTCGAAGCGGTTAACGGGCTAGACCGGGTGGGACCGAGGGGAAAACGGGGAGCACTCGAACCGGAGTTAACCGCTGCAGGAGAGGCGCCACGGACGATGCTAGGCTAGCTAACTGGGGGGCTAACCCATACAGGCTTTAAACGCGGGGCTACAGCAGTAACTGCTGCAACGAGGACAACTCTTCTCTACCCTCTCCTCTCCTCCTGGGGCTGTTTAGGTCGTTGTGGGTTTGACCACAGCCCCCCTCCCAATCCCAGTTCACACGAAACTCGTCATTCTTAACCAATGACGGCAAAGAAATCTGCGAGAAACGACTAGGATACACCCACGCGCCCGAGAATTTCAGAAAGGCGCGCATGTTTTGTAATACGGGGCACACCGTTTTATGCCTCTGGTATAAATTGGCACTGCGGATGGTAAAAAGTTAGCTGAAAGCACAAAACTAAACGTACTCAAGAAAAGTAGCCAATAGGAGTTAGAATCAAAATAAACGAAAACATTGAGGCGCTCTGTGAAATAATAATTCATAATAGGGTGTAATGATATATGCAGCTTAAATGCAAAAGATGGTAAGTTGAGTAGTCGGCAATTATATTTAAAAAAATATGCCAATCCTATGCAGGAAAACATAGACAGGGACAGAGCAAGCTGAACACATGCACTTATATCGTTTAGAATAGACTGCATACTGCTTATTGTTTTTTTTTTTTTAAGAAGATGAAGAAAAAAATCTTCTTTCTACGTTTCAATTTAAGGTCAGATATATGTTGTCTGTGATGACCAACAATTGCACATATTTTCCCATCTGTAAGGTTTGGCACTCTGCAACCCCTTAAATATTTGCCCTCTCCTCCAATTAAATGCCTTACTTTCCTTGCCTTGCCTCAGTATAGTGGCATCATGATTTAGGTTTGTGGTGCTATACTCATCCATTTGATATAATGGATTAAAAAATACTTTAGTGAGATGTTTTAAGCCATATTTTCATAATTTCATTGGTATTAAACAATAAAGATTTTTTGTTTACACTTAATATCTATATGCTACTTTATGTTGTCCTCTCAAATAAGTCTTAATTAAATACATTAGATTTAATCCATATAACATGATAGAAATAAGGTAATTTTAGGCATAGAAAGACTGGCAAGGCACCATCTTGGCACACCATACATCAGAGGTTATGCTACGAACTTTAATGTCCAGCATTATTCAAACACATTATTTGTCAACAACAATCATTTACAAAATATACATTATTAAACATTTGTTGTGCAAACTGGACATTCAAGTGTCTATCTGCTAAAATCAGTCCCTTTTATTGGGCTATCTGATTATTACTTCACTTTTGTTTATGGCAAAGAGAGAAGAATTAATCAGTTTGTAGCATTCTCTTGTTTCTGTTCTCTTAGAATTAATCTGCACCTAAACAAGTGAACACCTAATTTCTGACTGATAAGGTTAAATTCAAACCTGTATTCAAGTCTAGTAAAAGACAATCCATCCTTTTTGTTTCTAATGTAGCATGCAAATTATCTTAAACATGTTTACTGCTCACTTTGCACATTTTCTTCTTTCTCATAGAATGCTAAACTGCCAAAAAAACTCCTTCTTTCTATGGTAAGTGCAAATATATTTCTCATTTTAAAAAAATACACATCATTGTTAACAAAATACAATTTTTAATACCTAATATACAAGAGAAACATTCCATTCAATTCTATCAAATAGAAAGGTCTACTAAATAAAGGCCTAAAAAAATGTATATAAAATATTTCAGAGGTAGATATAGTGCACTAATAAGGCATTGAAGTGGGATCTATCCGCTAAAGCAGGGTAATTTCACTGGGTGGCAAGGTGAGTCTCTTCTCTCTGAATGACAGCATGTTCTCCATGTGCATGGCAATGACTCGGCACAGTTCGAGGCCCTGGGAACAACACAAACACACTGCTCAAAAATGCCGCTTAAGATAATCTTACTTTGGATAAATATAGCAATGCTTATTGTTTGCTCATTCATTCTTATGTGTGAGCACTGCTTGCAAAGTTGCACACCTGCTCCAGCTGCAGCTGCGTGATCCTCTGGTTTAGCAGGTCTCCAATCATGATCTCCACGTATGGGTAGCTGGAGCCTGAAGTCGGTCTCTGGGTGCGAGTAGACTGCACTTCCTTCAGGGGGAAACGCACCATGGTGTCCTAATAATAACACACACACTAATAAATATAAACAAAGACAATATTTTCAACTCTTTTTTATCGTTTGGAGTTTCCTGTTTATAGAAGGTGCAAATATGGAGCTCAACAGTTATAAGGCGTTGAAATGAAATTTAATTTTAGGGAACTCTGTTTGCTATATTAAAAAATGAGTACTGACTGCAGAAAAGTGATGAGTTCTGTTTAGTTAAATAAAATTATCAGCAACATCAATGTCAGATTCATCTTTGGGCTTTTAAGGATTTATCTAAAATGTATTTTTAAGGATAAAAAAAAGATTGTAAAACAAGCACCTTAAATGATTTTAAAACAAGTTTGAATCTATCATTGATTTTCCCTAACCTCATAATCATGTTAAATACAAGCACTGCTTTTTATTCAAAACATACATTTTCAGCTGGGTTGAGTTTGTGTTTATTGCAGTAGCTTGATGTTAGACTGCTTTGTTTCCTCTGAAACCAGTTCTGGTGTCTGTTTGAAGTTATATTCCCTATTAGCTACAGATTTCGTTGGATTTTCATGTATGACCCATTGATTTGATGCAACATGTAATAATTTGGAGGTACCTCTCTGTGGTGTTTGTATTGTCCTCAGCATAACTGGAAAAGAAGCGGACCCTCAGGATGACTCTTCCACCACTTGACATCTAGTTATTTTCAGAGCCTGACCTTGAAGACGCTTCTCTCATCTGACTATAAACAATGTTCTCCAGAGGGCATGTGGCTTGTGCTAATGGACAGCCTTTGGAGTGGGTGTTTCTTTCTTGCTTAGCTTCCCTTCACTGTGATGTTAAACTAGCTTACCAATTTCCTTGCTTCTGTGATGACAGACTTAAATTAAGCTTTGGGAATGGCACAAACGTCAACCCTAATGCAAACGCATAGATTTTTGCATAAAGGCTAGGTTCATACCAAAAAAAGTCAAATTAAAATAAACTAAAAATGCTGCAAGAAAAAGGACAATTTCGCAACATTAAGATCTATATTTGCTTTCGAGCCTGTAGTGTAAGGTGGAATTATTAATCACATACATGCAAACTTAAGTCTATAGTTCCTGTTTTCAAAATGCACTGCCGTAAAATAAATTTCCCCCTGAAAAAAGAACAGATCATCTTTATATTTAAAAAAACACAAATTAACATAACTTTCATCATATGGTTTTTAAAACCAGCGCAGCTGAAATAATCTTAAAAAAAATATATCTTTTCCTTTTTGGACATTTGTGATAATGCATAATGAAAATAACCATAGAAAGTTGTCTTTTTTTAAAAATTTAAACACGTCGATTCCCAACAGGGGGTAATCGTACCCCTACTGGTCTGTGTTTTTATATCTCTATTTTATTTATTAGGTAGTAAAGTAAAATAGGGCTGGCATCTGTTTTGCTTTCAGAGGACCAAATTGAAAAATGTTACAAGCTTCACAAGTCATTTTTTCATATATGTTTGAGTTCATCTTCAGCTGTGACACACATCTAACCAAGCAGAGGAACAGACTGGATGTAGAGAACAGCCTGGGATCAGCTGTTTTTCACAATGAGCTATCAGAGATCTTTAAAGCAGCTCAGGTGTCTTGATTGAAACAAATTAAAACTAATTAAGTCAGTCCTACTATAATGTTTGTTCTGTATTTTGTTCCCAATTCATCAAGTTTAAATGTGATTACAAGGGAGTTACTCAGAGGAGCTCCAGTTTTATAAATACAGGTTTATGATGGGTTTTATTTTGTATTTATTTTTGATTCCTTCCCAGGAAACATATTTATGTTATATATTTATTTGAGATGGAAAGAATAAAATGCCTAATATTTAAATACTAAAATTAAAAATCTTTTTTATTTTTTAATCAGTTATTATACTTTTTTGGACATTCATCAATACATTTTATTCAGAGGGGTACTCATGGTAAGAAAAACAATTCACAAAGGGTGAATCTGCTGTACCAGATTTTTATTGACGTTTTTTTTGAAGGACTGTCTTCATGATCATACAAATATGCACTTTTTTAATGATATTTTAAAAAATGTCAATTTTTACAATTTTACTCATTTTACTTTACGCTTCCCTTGAAGTCACTTTATTAGACAATTCTAATAATATTTTTCATCTTCTATGAAGATTAAGGTGATTCCAGTTTTCAGGGGATGTCTTGAAACTGCTTTTCCATTGACCATTAAATTGCACAAATTGAAATTCATAAAAAACCCTATTAATTTTCACCCTAGGATGAGTTTTTTTTTCCACAATACCAAAATTGGTGTATTTCATAAAACTGCAATGGAAACAATTTTTGGATTACATGAGTTGCCTGGACAGTTTTTATTAAATGGAAACACTGTAAATGCGAAATTATGCCTTTTTTTTTTTTTACATTAGACTAATACAAAACATTTTCGCATGTATTTTAATGGAAACGCAGCAATCTCAAAGACAAATTAAACAGTAGCCGTTACTCTTGTTCTGCGTCATTTATTTGTCAGATATAAATTAACGAATCAACACATATGATTTTTGAATTGAAAAATGTATAACCTTGGCCTGTTTTATTGAAAGGCAACATACAGTTTAAACCACAAAAGGGTGCTATTAGACTTGTAAGAAAAAATGTATTTGAACCCCTAAAAAGCTTAGAACAATCTAAATAAGAAGTATACCGTCAAAAAACCCACAATCTGAAAATGGAAAACACATACAGAAAGATTTTATGGATTTCTGATGCTGCAAATCTAGCTTTTTACTCACATGGGTGTCCTTGTTAAGGAAATGAAGTCCATTTAGGTTTACAGCCAAGATGCAGGGGGCCTGGATCGATGAAGAACTCAAACTTTGTATGTAGAAAAAAGAGGAACCGAACATTGGGAAGGCACTGACCAGACCTGAAGACAAACACGTAACAGTGTCATCAAAAACTCAGCTCATATTAATAACTAAATAATATTCTCTACAAAGAATACATTTTGTGTACATTAGGAGTTTTAATCATTTTTGGTATCTAAATATTTTCCCGCTCTGCTTTTGAAGCCATGTGTTTGTTCAAATACTAAAATACTTTGAAATCTAAGTGAAAATAGTCAACTATATAGGACCCAATCTATGTACAATTTGCTGCATTGATGTTAACAGTAAAGCAGACATTCACAAAGTCCTGGCGACTTACCAAGAAACTGTGCACGGGCCTGGTGTGGGTTTAAAGGCTGGACATACTGCATGTGCTGTGTTACTGCATTCAGCCATTGTTGGGAGCCCTGTTTGCTGTAGAACTGGGAGGGGACACATTCCTGCACCTCACGGCTAGACGAACACAAAAACAACACAACAGGCCTTGTGACACTAGACCCCAAAGGCGTTTAATTACATGACAGTTAGCTTATGTCAAGTACATTAATTGGATTGATGTTATGCATGAGTGAGCCGTTTCTCATCCGTTTCTATAGAGGGGAAATGATTCATGGTGGAAAACAAAAACAGTATATTTACAGAGTGGGCAAGTAGATGGCGTCTTTGGCACGGTGCTGTAGAGCCGCCAGCCTGGCAATCTGTTGCATATGCTGATCACTGGGCTTACCCTGAGGAACTACACCCAGCAAAGCCTTTAGGTAGTCTGGCAACACCTAAAGTAGAGACAGAAGGATGGTAGGCAGTTTCCACAAGGTATTACGGAAATATCATCTACTGGCAGAGCTGTGCAAGAACATGTTCTAATAAGCATGTTCATAAGTGGTGTTAACTTTAGCTAGGTTGGGTTTTCAGGTGAGGTGTACATCCTATGCAAACGTCCTGCCTCATTTAAAATAGTCATGGTTTAAACATTTTATGTCTGTTTTTTTGTTTTTTTTTACTGTGTGCCTGTGTATGCTGCAGGCAGGCAGAAAGGCCACCTCTGGTCTTGCAGATACAACAGAGAAAATTTGAGGAATGAAGTCATGCTAAAAGCTTTCTGTCACTTTTTTCTCCATTCTTCTGACATGTATGTAAGACAGATATAACAGCACAGATGTTCCATTTATTTGAATGAGGGAAGGCCTGGTTAGCTGACTTGTTCAAACAGAAACAGGCTAAGACAAATAGATTAAATGGAGCCTTGTTAACAGTAATACTGCTGCTCTGCTCTTTCATATTGGACAAAAAGAATGCTGAGCCAGAAACTGAAGCAATGCAATACAGTATGAACATGAATTAGCTGAGTTTTAACCTGCTTGAAGTGAAATTAAATGATTTCTCTCTAAGGATGAGTTGCTACAGGATTCTGTCTAAGTCTGGGTGGGAGTTGGTGTAACAAATGCTTCAACGCAACTATTTAAAGGTACATGTAATCCATCATTCAGCTTAAACAGCAGCTTCGTACCTGGTTGTAGTGCATGGTGACATAAAGCTCATTGTCAAGTTTAAGAGCCAGACTCCACACGACTCTTCTAAACCACAGACTGTAGCTGGCATCCACCGGCTCAGCCTCTGTGGCAATGTCCAGGATGTACTCGCGCTTGTTCAGAGGTCGCACATTTTGACCTGCAGAAAAAAGCAGCTTCATTAATCTAACCGCATCACATTAAAAATGTTGAGATTTTAGTGCTTCCTCGTTTACCTTTGTGTGTTACTAGAAACACTGCATATTCATCCAGCGCCTCCAGTCTTTGCAGCCCCATCTCTGAGCAAAGGTCCTCAATCACATCTGAAGCAACCTGGCATAAATAAGTTCATTAATAGTGAATAATCCTGTCAGGAATCTTCACACATTTTCTGCTTGTATTGCAATTTTCTTCCTGCTTTTACACCCTACTTTTTAGGTTGGTTTTATAATCAGACGTTTATGAGCTCAGCTTATCTGAGTTACACTTACAGAACATGTCTTGATTTTCAGGTGCCTTTCTATCCCACCTGGAAGCAGGAAAAGCTGTCTCTTTGAGCTCCGGCCAGCCTATAGACAGACAACCAATCAGAAAACGCCGCCGCACAACAACACAAAACTTTGCAGCAGTCATGAGTGAAAAAAACTCAAATTCTCTCAATTATTCAAATGAAAAACTATTGTCAAATTTCTAGTAAAAGGTGGAATGAATCAGTCAAATCCGGTCTAATTAAACAGCACCCCCCTTTTTCCTGATTGTGCTGTATGTTACTACAGAAATTGTGCACAATGTTTGAATGAGAGGCTTCAGTTGCTCAATGTTCAGCAAATTCAGACAGGCCCTTCTCTAAGAAAGGGTATCAGTTTCACCGATACTCTTTTATTTGGAAAAGAATGAACTATGACAAATCTCCTTTGCCTAAAGCAATGTTTTGTTTCCAACACTGTGTTCAGGTTTTTGATAAGATCTCTCAAGTAGCCTTCTTTAAATCCAATAAATCTAGTTCAAACAAACATGATCTACACCTGAAAAAATCTGTTGTTTTTTTTTATATAATAAAATCAAGTAGCAGTTTTATTTGCTTGTTAGCTGATCCTTAACCTTTGTTTTTCTTTGACTGAATATATTCCTTATATGCCAAAAACGATGAAAAAAAGCATCTGGTTTCTAGATGCTTTGTAGTGGAAGAAATTATTATCATCATTTTAATAAATAATTATAATTGCTTTTACCAATTGAATTAAAAAGTATAGGGGTGCATTGAAATTCAACCTTTTTATAACATAAAGTGTAAAATTTTGCATTCAGAATTCATCTCATTAGCAAATAGATTTCTATTTTTCTAGAATTTAATCTCAGTTTAACTACAAGTTTTAGAAGTTAAGTAGTTATCAGCAAGTTAAAAGGACAGTAGTTAGTGATAAGCATCTTAGGTGCACGTCAGTGGGGGAAAGCTGTGGACAAGTTTAACCAGGGTTTGCTGGCTTAAAGAAAGTAAATTGTCCCTTTCAGGATCCACATTTTGGATTGTTCATAAATGTTATTAAAGTCTCTCTTAACCTGCTTCTTGTCCGGCTGCAAAATGCATCCCTCTAATTAGTTGCACCTGGTTCTAATGCCTCTCATCAACCCTTGCCAAAGTTACAATCCTCTCTTTTTCTTTATATGAGCACCAAAATCTCTTTTCAGTCAAAGCCTGTTTCTGCAGTGTGAGTTCTATTGTTTCTGGTTTCTTAAGTCCCGGGGTTTCTTTGCACTGTTCCAGTGAGTTAATTTCCTTGGTTTATTCATGTCTTTTATGTTTTAAATCTCATCTGCTTTTGCTGCTTACCTCTGTGCATTTGGGTCCAACAACAAGATGAAACATGATAATCCTAAGCTTTAAATATTGCATGACAAATTATTCAGTCCATCCATTAAGAATCAAAACAGTGTAAAGCAAATAAGCAATGATATATGCCATATTCTTCCACCTAAACTGGCAGGCTGGGCGAGTGGGGGGGTTGTAATTAGAGAAGCAGCAAAAAAACGAAACTAAAAATCAATAATAACTCTGAAGCTGGAAAAATCTATACGAGAACCTTTGGACAGGACATCTATTAGTTATGCAGGTCACAAATCTGTCTTTGGAAGAGAGATGCAGGAGAAAAACTAATGTAAAAACGAACATATCAAGCAATGTTTACACCCACCCACCCATCCACTAAACATGCCAAGGCACAGCAAAAGGGTTGTAAGAGAGTGCTGTGCTCAGATGATAGCAAAACCGAACTGTCTGGCCTTTGCGTTTAAAATAGTATTTGCGGCAAAAGACAATAGATCACATGGAACGTGATATCTCAGCTAAAAATAGTAATGTAAGTGTGATACTATGGAGATCTATTTTTTTAATTTCTAAGGGATGAAAGGGGGGGGGGGGATAGGAATCAATTAGAAGAGAAGTAAACTAAGAAAAGGAACAATCTCCATGCAGTAACTGGGTGGGAATACACCTCCCAGCAGGCATTGAATCTAAACATACAGCCAGATCTATACTGGAATGGTTGGGATCCAAGTACAGTAATGTTTACAGTCAAAAGATTCTTTCTTTTGCAGGGAGACATACTCCCAAAAACCTTCTGCTAAAACTGGAGTAAAGATGGTCAGCAAACGAAATATATTACTTATTTCCACTTCAGAGGTATGATGTAATACTTTGTGTTGTGTTATCCCCACAAAAAAACAAAACATTATGGTAGAAATTACACAAAATGTTAATTTATAGGGAAAGTTCAGATAGTATGAATATATTTTACAAGTTTCTATAGTATTATAGAATCAACCTTGGTTGCACCAAAAATATCAATATATGACGAATAACACATTGTTATAGATAGATAGATAGATAGATAGATAGATAGATAGATAGATAGATAGATAGATAGATAGATAGATAGATAGTGTAGGAAAAAAAACAACAACTAACCAGTATAGCCTTGATCTCCATGTTGTTGGGATACTGAACACGTCCACCATATTGGAATGTTTTCTTCAGATTTTCCTGACAAGCCTTGGCAATACCTATCAAATCAGAACAGATTGCAACAAATACAACCCTATGAACATCCCAAAATTACTGACAAATGACTGGTGAATAAGGCATTAATTGGAAGTGTTTACGGCCTATTAACACCCTTTCTGGTCTAGTAGCAGATTTGGAAAAACACATTTCAGATGGAAGACAGAAATATCCCTGTTGAGTCAAAGTTCAGACAAGATTTTTTTTCTGCAGTTTTCACAGGCCTCCATCTAGAAGGCATCCAACACAGGTAACACATCAGTTTAACATCTACACTAAATACCTATCCTTATACTTATTTTATAAATGGGAAGTTTTTGCACCTGTACCATCGGTTTCTGTCTTACTGCAAAGAGAAAAAGCAATGCAGACTTTTCTCATCTTATTTGTGCATGACATGAGTCTGCAAGTTAAAAGCTGTGTTAAACAGAATATTGCTCACCAAATAGCCTACTGTTAGGCATAATAATTTCCATTGGGTGTTTTGGGTGCATGAAAGCCGCCACTGCACTGCTTGCATCCTACTCAACAAGCTCTGATGCACTTTTTCTTTGTGTCACACTGACAGTGTTGAGACCACTGGTACCATGAGGTTGAGCATTCACATGAGGTTTCCCAGAAATACTCTCCTGTAAGTATTTTTTTTACATGGAGTGAATCAGATAGTGAACGATAATCTGCTTATTGAAATGTTTAATTGATTTTGTATGTCCAATTCTACCTACTTGCTATATGGACTGTGTGTTTCTAGAAGAACCTATATGGGGTTGAACCTTTATTTGGCGGGCTTACCTTGCGATTAGTAGAGTTAGCTTTGTATTTTCCCCAAAGGGGATGTGTTTTACTTTTTAAATGTGTCTCTCTCTGTCTCACTTCTGAGATTCTCTTCAAATTGCCACATAGATCCAACCAAAATGGATAAGCTTTTACCGTGGTTGGAATCACAAAACACGGTTGCAGAGAACTGAGTGTGGTCTGACCAGCCCCTTTGTATTTTAATGAAATATTATTGCTACAATTTGATAGCATTCGATTTTCTATTGAATCAGACACTAGATTGTGTCCAGTGTTTGGCCTTAACTCTGAGAATATAGTCAGAAAGAAACATTAGCCCAAATTCACATCCTTTGTCTGTTGATCACTGGACTGAATATATGGAAGCTTTATGAGAGCCTAAAGCTTCATTTTTGAATTTAAGATGTTTTTCTTTTTTTTCCATCAGAGTTCATCTCTAAGTATAATACCATGGTTTTTTCTTCCATTATGTGACAAACATATTTTTCTTTTTTTTAGTCTAAAAAAGACTAATTTTTCCTAGCTCTCAACCAACATGTGCAATTTGGAGGAGTGTGTTTCTCCCCAGTGTTGCATCTCTATTTGCATCGTACTATGTTAATTAGCATGGTGATTGTAAATCTCTGAATTCATTTATGTGGCTTGGCAAGATTGTTTTCATTGCAGCCAGAGCAGTAGCAGAACAATCTGTGTACAGTAGTCATGCAGCACCAACTCTGACTCTGGTATTCTGTCTGATGATAATGTACCACCACAATCTCAAAGTAAAGTTCTCATGCTCCATGGCCGTTACAGGGAATCCACTGTATCCTTTTTGCTCATAGATGTTCTGATAGATTTTTAAAGTTGTGTTGCAGCATTGATCTGGAGTAATGGAGCCATTTTCAATCGGTCGATTGCATACCTTGGTATGGCATCCCAGGGCTGTCACAGGCATCCTGCAAAAACCTCAGCAAGAATGGTTTCATTACATCAGAGCAGCGATGAAAAGCTGTTAGGATATACAGCAGCCTCCATCCTCTCTGGCAACTATCCCTGAACAAAACAAACATGACTACATATTAACAGCCATCCAAAAACCTAAACACTGACAGTAACTTGTGAGTACAGGAAGTCTTACTGTTTTGAACTGGTGTTGTTAGTGACCTGCTTCATCACTTGGCAATAGGCTTCATCCCTTATCAGTCCATGATCGCTACTTAACTAAAGTTATGAAAGCATTGATTAATTTACACAAAACTATGCAAAGAGGCTCAATAAACACACCGAGAATTAGAGTTTATATATACAAAATAAATAAAAAATAACTCCTTCTGGGTACCGTTAGTATAGTAGCCACAAGGTCCTGCTCAGTTTGGCCTTTCATTGGAAAGTCTCCCATAAACTTCAAAATAGCTGGGGAAAAAAGAGTACATAGAATAAGTATATTTACAAAGCATATTTCAAGAAAAACAATGCCTGGCAGTAGCACTGGGAATGATTTATAGGGAGATTTTGATAACACGTGTAATGTAACAGTTATGAAAACAGGATAAAACTAAAGAATGAATAATTATCTTAAGTTCAGGACAAGATATAAGGGGGTATTTTTCTAAAACTATAAAACAAAAAAAGACTTAAGGATATTATTGTGTTCATTTTTGTTCACTTCTCTTACCTATAGAGATATCAGCAGCCACTCTGTTCATCCCACTGTCAGAGAAGTCAATCAGTGACTCATAGAGTGGAGACTAAAAAGAAAAACAAAAGTAATGTATCTGCTGCTTTCAAGATTAAAACAAAAAATTGATAGCAATGCATCAATCAGTCTTTTGTCTGATTCAGAATTAGCCTCACTGTGACAGCCTGCTGTCACACTCTGAAGCAGTGTGGTAACTTTTACATTTTCAAAATGAGTTGCACATTTCATATATTTTCATTAGCCTGATTTTAAGTTAGCTTTTTGCAGTGCACATATTTAGTTAACTTTCTCAGGTTGTTGTTTTTGGTGTTTTTTTTTTTTTTTTTTTTTTTTTTTTTTTTTTTTTTTTTTTTTTTTTTTTTTTTTTTCTCTTTTGGGGGTTTGTCAAGATGCAATTGATTAATTAATTTTTTCTTTGAGTTGCCAGTTTCCTTGGGATCTGCTGGTGGAGGGCTGCAATGAGCTCCAGCTTTCCTCAATTGGTTGTTGCAGGCTAATCAGTGGGTCAAACCATTTGTAATGGGAAGGGAAATTTGTTTATCATTTGTTTAAATATTCTTAGTTTGGGTAATTTTGTTGATTAGTTAAATTTAAAATGTATTTAGTGTCTTGCCAGTATTTATCTGTTTAATTAAGTTTATTTGTTTATTAGTTTGTTAGTCAGTTATCCCCCTTATGTGTCAACAGTGGTCTGATCAGCCACTATTCAAGTTTCCCTCATGTCCTGTTTTGTTAGGTCAGTTTGTGCTTGAGTTCTTTATGTTAAAGCCTGAATTGAATTCTGTTTTGTTGACCTCTGTTTTTGGGCCCAGTTTATCATTTTTTGAACATTTTGGGAATAAATTAAAACTTTATTTTTTGAAAACATTTCTATGGTTTTCTGGCTGGTTTGTGCAAATCTCTCACACTCACATTTCCACTTCCAGCATGTTCCATAATGGACCAAAGTTTAAAGCTCAAGGATAAAACAGAGCAACTTTGCTGTGATCTATTTAGCCTTCCTGTTATCTGCTGAAAACCTTGCACTCTCTCGTTTTTTTACAGCCTAATGTCTGAACAAGTCAGAAAACTTTTCTACACCTATGTGCTTCCCCTGAATTTATCATAAAACACCAATATGACAACTGTGAATTGATAACTGAGACTATATGGTGCGTTCTCTGATCATAAAAATATCAGATTTTGTGTTTCTACCTGGCCCTGGAAAATCAATATGACTTTAGAGATGGGGTTATTTTTATTTTAGTATTTATTTCTATTTTTCTCAACTTTTGAGCATTAAAGAAGATAGTTTTCTTCTAATTTGTCAATGATGAGATAATAGCACAAAGCTTTAACATGATTGAGAGTTTGAACCCTGACCCCATGTATCACCTTGGAGAATTTGATCATATCGGCGGGGTCCCTGGCCTCCTTCCCCTTTTTGGCTTTCTGATCACTGTGAGAGATAAAAAAAAAACAAACAAACAAACAAAAAAAACAACAGTTGGTCTACTTATCCGAATCCAAACTTATAGACTCTATTATCATTTTGGCTGCACATGCGTCTGTGTTAATATGGCTGACCTCCTGTTCCTCTGAGCTTCCCTGAAGTACTTCTTGGCAAACTCAGTCATTAAATACTGATTGCTGTGCAAAGGCAGGTCATCCATTTCGGCACTCCAGCTATCCCCATATTTTTCGTTTACAACCTAACACATGGAAATTCAAAAGTTATGTTTTTGCACTGAGATGTGGTAGTATAATCTGAAGATATAATCCAAGTCTGCACCTCCGTGGAAAGCTCAAGTTCATGAGCAGCTACAGCTGATCCCATCGCCACAGCAACAGCGGCCGATGCCGCAACCCGTCCGTGCCTGTCCCGAGGTTCTACACGCTCAGCAGGCAGAAACAGGAAGTCGGGAGCAGCCACAGGATGGACGTAATCACCAGGAAACATTCCCGACCTTCCAAAAACAGCTCCGAACCGCCAACCTGTTTACACATAAACATATAACTGGAATCAGAATTCATCAGAATCATCAGAATTTAGATTAAAATCTTTTGATCATGATGGACCATTAGTCTTTAGAGCAAGTCATGATACAATAACATTTAACCAATGCACATGTCAGTGAATGCCACAGTGTCAAGTCTGTGGCATTTAGGGAGTTGTGGCCTTGTGGTTAGAGCATTGCACTTAGGTCTCAGTAGTTCTGAGTTCAAGTCCCACACAGTCCCACAGACTGCCACTCTGGGTCCCTGAGCAAGACCCTTAACCCCACCCTGCTCCCCAGGTGCCACACAATGGCAGCCTACTTCTCCCCAAGGGGATGGTTTAAATGAAGAGAGTGAATTTCGTTGCTCTGTTCTTCTATCAGTGGAATGACAATAAAAAGTAATAAAAAAAAAAGTTGGAAAATCCCCAAACAAAGGTTGTTAAAAAAACAAAAGGATACAAAGTGTTGAGAGGGCTACTGTAGATGGTAAGCAATTAATATATTAATTAAATATACATTTTAAATCCCACCCTTAAAGATAAAAAAAAAAACAACACATTACTAAAATACATAAAAACAGTGTTTCCATAAGGGGTTAAAAAAATCAAGGATCTCAATCATGTGTCATACTAACAAATGCCCAGTCAAATGCCCAGTCAAAATGAATTGTTGAATAAGTCATTCATTAAATACTCAAACAAAACAAAAACTATAAATAAATAAATAAAGCCCTTCCATACCCACCAAAGTCTGGCGTGTCCTTCTTCAGCTCTTCCAGAAGCATGACGGTTTTTCTCACAATGCAGCCATACTTTTTGCCTGCACAAACAGACCCCCCCACACACAGTGGTTTGATGTGGCTTGTATGATGCTGCATTAATTATAGATAGTGGCTCAAAAAAGCAGAGAACAGATGTATTGAAACCAGACTTAACAATTTTTCAATTTACTTCTATGTATTACTCACCAGAATCCAGCCCATCCATGTGCTGCAGCCTGATGATGTCTCCTTTGTGAAAGCTGAGGTGATTCCTGTTCTCAGTGATGTAATTCCTCACTGCTACCACATACTCTGAGTCCTGAGGAAGACCACCTTATTTAACTCTTCATCTCACATTTGAAGCTTCCAGCCTGGTGCTGGATTATATCACGTTATGATGCCTTACAAAGGTGAACTAGGGCCTTCAAAATTGTCTGATTTTGTCATTCTAGAATCAAAATCTTCAGTGTTATTTTTTATTGGGATATTCTAATAGATCAGCAACAGGTAAGGCATGGATTTGAAGTTGATTTACAAATGGAAATTTGGTAAATGTTGTAAGCATTGGTATTTAGGCCTCCTGGGTAAAAATTTTGGTCTCTCTGCAGTTTTTATAGACTAACTTTTTTTCCATTTTAATATTTCAGCAAACTTAATCTCAGTGAGCCTAAGTGGAAAGTTTCAGAGGAAAACCATGTCCAATTTATGCCACAGACTCCATTTGGATTTAGATCTGTACTTTGACTGGGCTGTTGTAACACAGCAATATGCTTTAGTTTAAAGCGCCATCCGAACTACAGCATGCCCACACTATGATGATGCCACCCTCAAAAGTAGGGGTTTGCCACATACGTTAAACTATGTGATATGTCCTGGAAGCTCATGTTGTTGCTGGTTTACAATTGGTCCATACCCCTACTAAAAAAAAAAACACCAACCCATTTCAAAGACTGCTTCATCACAACCTGAACTTTATGTAAATACATGCCACACATGTACACACTTTATGTTTTCTTGTTTCTGCAACTTTTGAGATTCTTTTAAGAATGCTTGTTATTCACTGTTCTATGAGTGTGATGTGTCTGTTTATTAAATGTGCATTTAGAGTCAGAGTCTCAGCAACATTTAATTTAGACGACACAATGATGATACTCTTCATTGATTGAATGTTGATACTCTTTCACTGGTTTTGATGATCGATTAAGCAGAGCTCTTTGTGATGCTGGGATATAGTTGGTTAAAATCTCCAAGCATTCCTTGATTATGAATGGATTTTATCTAGAGCTATCAGATAGTATTGTCAGAATAAAAATATACTGCAGACTTTCAACAACATCAAATCTCCTAAAAAATAATCAGGCTGTTTTTCAGGTTGTTACCCGACTTGCAAACATTGACAATTTCTGCCGCCACTCAAAGACTGATCTGCTCCTTGATGGATCTGACCCATTGCTTACCTGAGATGTTATATTAAAAACATTTAGGCAATAAAAAACTTTCCATCTGAAGTATTGATAATAGAGTAAATAAACAGGACAGTGACTCAAAAGACAGAATTGCAGAAAAGCCAGTAAATAAAATATGTTTCTGACCTTCTTAATCTCTGTGAGGAAGTAGTCGATCATATGTTTGACCTGCGGCGCTTTGGCAGAGAACAGTATCAGCTTTTCATTGGTCAGGTTGAACTCCAACATGTTCTTTGATGGGATAGACACAAACAGGATGTCCGAGTAGCTGCACGGGCAGTCAAAGGTCAAAGCAGGAAGTCAGCTTCAAGTCAAAGTTCAAAGCAAGTATAGATTCTGGTCAAGGGCTGTAATATTTTATTATTTAAGGAAGTTTCCTAACTGAGAAAATATGTTGGAAATATCTAAAGCATGCCAAAAGTACACTCATTATTTTATCTGTATAAAATAAATCTAGTTTAACCCAGACAGTGAAAGAATTTGATTATACACTGTGTGGTTATTGAAGCAAATATATAATGGGTAAGCCTTTAGATAAAAACTAATTATACATTTCTGTAGCATTTTAGTGTGGAAGTAGCATCCAGGAGATGCTGATTAAATGCATTATCAGCAACCGAGATCCTTTCTATAAAAGTTGAAGAGTTGTCTGCTTCTAGGTCTGGAATATACATGTAAACAAGAAGAAAATACTTAAGGACTGCCCTAAAAGCAGCAAAAGTAGGAACACTGTTAATTATTCTGTTTAAAAGACAGACTGTACTTAAAATCCATGGTGATAGATCTAGTTTAGTTTCATTTGTCATTTTCATTTTCACGTGTCTTACACTGTTCAGCCTTTTAGGTTACCTTTATGCTTTACAAATGCTGTGTAATACAAAATAATACAGCAGCAGGACTCAATTTTGCAAAGTTGCATCTCATTGAAAAAAAAAAGACCTCTGCAGCAGTGTCCTTTGGTCAGATTTGACCAAAGTAGAGAGAATAGACCATAAAGCAAGTTTTCTACAAGCAAACAATAAAAAAATAAATAAATAACTGTCAATCATGATTTTAGCACAACAAGGATTTAGAGACTGGGGAACCTCGCTATTTTGATACCGCCATGAACTCTGCTGTATACCAGAGACATCTGTGTTTAAAATTGAATCTTAACAGTCCAGCAGCTGATCCTGACCCGAAAAGCTCCCTGCCAACAACAGAGCAACCTTCTATGAAAAAAAAGAACAAAAAGAGCTTGTGGTTAAAAAAGCAATCTACTACCATAAAACGAATGAAGTCATACAGAAAACCAAGCTGTTGCTGCTGAAGAAGTTCTTGTTCATGGTGTTACATCAAAGATGCTTAGCAGCACACAGCTTCTCAATGCTTTTTTATATAGTTGGTAACTAACAACACTGCTGAATCTGGTTCATGTTTATGAACATTTAAAGATTATATCTAAATAATCTTTTTAATAAGCATTTTCATTATTTACTGATAAGGAAAGTCCTAGAATTTAAAATCGGGTGTTCTTTTTTTCATGAGGAATGTGTTCAACGACTTTCCCCCAGTTGTCCTTCAAGACAGAAAAAAAAACATTTTTTTCTGACCTGTACTGCTTTCCTACAGCAGCTATCGGTCAAAGGGAGCAGAGATCACTGTGATGCAACTGCAAAGACTGTGATTTACCAGCAGTGCAAGATGCTCCAAGGGAGGATAATCTCAGATTAGATGTGGTTTCATTTTCAATGCAGTAGCTGTTTCTTCAAAAACGTAACCAAACTATCACAAGCCAACAAGTTGGGTTCACCTGTAAGGCCTCAGCACTCTGAAGTAGTCTGAAGCAGTGGAGCTGCTCTTCACCAGCTTCAGCAGTTTGATGCCGGTATGCGACACAGACAGGACCTGCACCCCCGTTCCCACGCTGCCCTGAAGAACACACACAAGCAGCACACATATCCACCACAGGCTTATATTACAAACAACTGGCATTCATACAGGCCTAAAGGAGAAGGAAAGCAGTTTTGGGAAACTCACAGAGGCGGGAAAGAGGCGGGAGAAGTAGATCTCCCAGGAGTCTTTTGCCATGTTTACCACTCTTTTCTTCACACTATCATCATTCGTTCCTGAGGCCTGATCCACTTTGTTCTGGGCTGTTATAAAGAAAATGTACCTATCAACTCTTTTAGGTGGCAACCCGGGTATAGATGTGCATTTCCTCCACAACACAACATTTTGATGTTTAACAATTTATTTATTTATTTTTTACCAAAAAGGTCTTTCATCTTCTGCCTTTCTTCCTGAGTGATGCGGACGCAAGCCTCGGAGAAAGTATCGTGTAAAACCTTCAAAAAACAGGCGCAGACAAGAGCATATAGAATAGATAAAAAAATAGAAGTTCAACTTTATTGTTCTCACAATGGAGAAATGAACTCTCTGCATTTAACCCTATATATATATATATATATATAACATATATATATTATTATATATATATATATTATATATATACAATTTTCCTCCAGGATGGCCTTGCAACTAACTCCATCCATCTTCCTCTCACCTCACTCAGATCAGCTCTTCTTTCCATTTTCCATGCAGCGTTTATTGTTGAATATGGGCATGAAGAAATGAGGTGGAGCCTTGTGTGCAAACTTTAAGGTACAGGTGTGATTTATAAAGGAAAATTGATTGGCTTTGTGGGTGATCATGGTTTTACATATCAGGATTCTTTTTTAGCTGCACAACTTCTTCAGGTATTTGGGCAATGTTTTATTTAGGTTCCCAGATCTGATCCTTGATGGGTGCCTGTTCTTTAATGCTCTCTGACAAACCAGAGTTTTTCACAGAACAGGTGTACTGTACTTACACAGAATAAATTGTAAAACAAAATGACTCTATTTATAAAATAGGATAGGATTCTTCAGTGAGTTGGTAGCACTAAGAATAAAAAGGGCTGGATACCAGTGGCAGCTGCTGGTCTCTGAAACAGTGGAGGCTCATTGGTGGTAATTAAATCCAAACCGTACATATTGCATTGACAAACGTACATAAAATCCATCACTACAATGGTTGAAAATAGCTGCTGGGAAGCACCCTGAAATAATAAACGCCAGAAACCACAGCAATAGTTCAGCACAAGATGACTGTTCAAGACAAATATTTTACTAATAGTTTTACCAAATATAAAGGGGATTTTCTGCCACTAGCATAGCATACAATAGTTCAACAATTCTAAAAATTGTAACCATGCATCATTTCTTTTCATTTCATAATTATGCTTTAGCAACATTTCAAGGAGCAGTTATTTCTGCAAGAGAGTTGTTGCAAGATTAAGCAGAAACTTGTACTCTTTTAATATTTAATATAAAAAGTGTAATACAGCACAGTTAAAAATGCACTTTGCCTTCATCTAAAGCAAATTCTAATCCATCTAACAACTGTCTGCAAGCGTTTATCCTTGGAGGGGAAGAAGGCTGGTGCTTATTCTCCAGCTGTAATACATAATTTTAATTTAAAATCAATGATATATATATATATATATATATATATATAAGAATTTGTAAACTGAACAAAAAAGTCTGATGTAAATGGGTATCTTTGACCAACCTGCTTGAAAATAAGGTCCAGGGTCAATGGATTATTTAGGTTCTCCTTTGGGTAGAAAACCTGTATTGGAGCATAATAAAATCAGGAATTCATCATAAAAAAAAAAAACATTAAAACAGAATTCTAATGAATTGTAATGAGAAAAAGGTCTCAGACCCACCTCTTTCCTCAAGAAGAGTTTCCAGGGGACATTAGAATAGGTGTAATATTCATCGCTGGTCCTACTGTGAAGCTGAGTCTGAATATTTTCCTCTTCTACTGGTAAATCTCTAGAGACTGAAGAACCACACTTATTAAATCTAGCCAGAGCTACTCTTCACATACATGTCGAATTATGCCAGAGTAAGAGCTATTTACTTTAATGCTCATTAATTGATCTGATAATCTCACCTGGAGGATGGGTTGGGGTCATGATGGAGCTGGGTGCTGGCTCTGCAGGTCGAGACTTGGCTAATTTAATAGCTTTAACTCCTTCATCTTCCTTGAGTTGGGAGGGCTTCTTCTGTGACTGAGAATCAGGCAAATGAGTGGAATTTAATTTCTTTGTGTTTTAGATATTGGGTATTTAAACATTGGTGGCTGGCTAGCTCAACTAGTAAGTCAGCCATCCTGCAAACAGGAGGCCTGGGTTCGCCAGTGCCAGTACCAAAGCACTTTGCTTGGTACTGGCACTTGGGTGCTTAGGCAAGACCCTTCATGCTAATGCCTGCTTTGGGGAGTGGTGGCCTAGTGGTTAGGGTGTTGCGCTTGGAAACCTCAGGTTCTGAGTTCAAGCCCCACTGCCACAGACTGCCACTCTAGGTCCATGAGGAAAGACCCTAGACTGCTCCCCAGGCATCGCACAATGGAAGCCCACTGCTCCCCAAGGGGATGGGTTAAAGTTAGATACCCGGTAGTTCATTTCGTTGCTCTGTACTTTCTACAGTGTAACAATCTGCCAAATCTTTCATTCCCGGGTGGATCATCTCAATAAGTGGTCCTCCTAATTGTCAATCATTCTGGTGACATGTTTACGTAAGGTCATCCTACGTGCTCACCCAGTTAGCTATCTATTTCTGCGCTTGTGTGGCGTACATTTGTGGTAAGCTACAGTTTTAAAAGTGGAGAGGGCGGGTCATTACAAAAAATTGGCGAAAATCCCCTACTATACCTTTAATGAGGTTTCTGTGTAGAGCAGGATTCATCAGTTCCAGTACTCAATGTATGGTGTCCTGCACCTTTTAGATTTCTCTCCGGCTGAATTCAAATTCAGGGACTGCGTCTTCAGAAGGCCAGATTCATAGGCCAATTACCTCATAGCGTGGCGTTTAGGTCAGTTCGGATTACAGAACTCCTCATTTTACTCGCAGCCAACAAATGCATCCTTCTTTTTGCCCGTTTTGTAGGACGGGTCCGGTGTATCCTACGTAGCCTTGGATATCCCATGATTCATTGGGAAACCAAGTAAGCCGGCTGCTCCAATCTCAGAGGAAAAAGGTACTTGGCGCCGTACAGTGGTGAATATTGGAAGTACAGTTTAATATAATACAAGTATGTGAATAGTTTTGTCTGAAATGAATTAAAATTGTTTTTTTAATGGTTATTGAGTCAGATATGTGGCGGGTAATGTTTGATTTATTGAAAAGTTTTTATGTGTTACTGTCGAAATTGGTTTGGCTGTAATTTAAGGACAGATTTCTAACATATATGCAATGTGGGGACTATAAGGCTGATATGATTTTTATTTTTAATTGCTATTTTGCACAATTTGGTATTTTTGGTATAAGTATTTTTTGTTGTTGACTATAAGAGATTTTGCAGATATATTTTTTATACGTACATTGTTTAGATTTGCTTATATCTTTTATATATTTGTTCATACTCCTGGCAGTTGTCACCATTATTCCATCCTTTATTCTCATTAGTGTAGTCCTCTTTCACTTTACAATAAAAAAAAACGAAAAAAAAAATAATTTTAAAGTTTGGTATTCATTATTTTCCTGCTTTTTGTGGTATCAGCTGTGGAAGGCTAGACCTGTTTGAATCTACAGCAAAAACTCTTTCGGCCTCCTTATTTTCATGGACTTCAAAGGATCCAGTCCAGGTAGACCGCTTCCTTGGAAGACGCAGCCCATAAATTCTAATTTAGCCTCTGCTTCAACACAACTTCTTCTTCTTCTATTCGTTTAATGGAAGATTGCAACCTTGACTTTTACGTGCATACTGCCACCTACTATACCGGAGTTTGTAGCTTGAGCCATATCAATGTGATGATTTTCAAAACAACTGATTGAGATGATCAGGTCATAAGTATGACTCTGGAGAACCTGACTGTACATTGAGGCAGTACGTGGCTGTCAGTCAGAGGTGGCAGTCTGCAGTACCGGCCCCCCCCAGGGCACCATCCTGTTCCTCTTCATCCTTTACACCTCAGACTTCACCTACAACACAGACAGCTGCAATCTCCAGAAGTTCTCAGATTACTCGACCATTGTAGGCTGTGTTTCTGAGGGGAACGAGCTGAAGTATCGATTGATCATCATGAACTTTGTGGACTGGTGTGAGAAAAACCACCCATGTCTTAACACTGAGACCAAAGAGATGGTGATTGACTTCAGGAGAAGACCCCCACCTCACTCCCCTGTGGACATCCAAGGACAAACATAGAAACTGTGTGGAGAGTTTCAAATACCTGGGTGTTCATGTCAATAATAAACTGGACTGGACTCATAAAACCGATGCCCTGTATGGAAAGGGCCAGAACCGCCTCCACCTCCTGAGGAGGCTGAGGTCCTTTGGAGTAAGCAAGCCCCTGCTTAAAACTTTCTATGACTCCATGGTGGCATCAGCCCTTGTCTATGAAGTTGTCTGCTGGGCCCCTGGCAGCACAGAGCGGGTCAGAAAGAGACTCAACAAACTAGTAAGAAAGGCCTTCTGTCCTAGGCTGCACTCTAGACTCGGTGGAGGAAGAGGTTGAGGGGAGGGTGCTGTCCAAGCTTACATCCATCATGGACAACACCTTCCACCCTCTGCACCAGTCTGTAGAGGAACTAAGCAGCTCCTTTAGTGAAAGACTTTTAGACCCTGTTAGTAAAAAGGAATGCTACCGCAGGTCATTCATCCCTGCTGCCACCAGACTCTACAATGCAAAACTCCAATGGCAATAACTTGTGCAACGTATAATGTGCAATTTACCATTTGATACCCTGTCCAATAACTGTTCTCTATACTTGACACCCAGTGCAATAACTATATATATAAATATCACTCCATATAAATACCAATGCAAACACCCTGTGCAAAACGCTGTATAGTGATACTACTACTAAAAAAAAGCTGTCATATGTGGACACACTGTATATACTGTATATATCCCATGCTCTTCTTCTTTTACTATTTGAGCTGATGTAACAAGTACATTTATCCACTGCGAGATCAATAAAGTCAATCAATCAATCAATACTGAGGCAGTAATTAAGCCATTTGATTCAGGTGTGAAAACAGAGACCGTAGGTTCAGTTTCGTTCATGTTTCCTGCATGTGAGGAAGCCTGGTGTATAACACTGTTGTACCACTTGTACCCGATAGTCAATATGTAAGAAGACCTCAGAGGTTGTCATCAGGAGATTTCGGGTAAGTGCAACACTGATAACCTTTGAGCCAAGTTTTGAAACCTGAACTCTGCTTCAATTTTAAAAGTCAGAGGCAACTCTTGAAATATAACAGTAGAATCATTATAAGTTGTTGTGACTTTTTTTTCTATGGTTAAATTTAGGACTGAACTACAGTGTGAAAAATACGTCAAAATACTTGTTTTAATGTGCATAACCAATCATCTATGCTCTACTATAGGGCTACTCGAGTCTGGTCTTCTAGAGCTACCATCCTTATCCATCTCTTCTTCAACACACCTAATTGGAATAACTTACTCATTACTCATTACTTAGCCTCTGCTAGGATGAATGAGCTGCTAAGGGAATTTAGTCATTAGATTCAGGTGTGTTGGAGAAAAGATGCATCTAAAAGTTGCAGGATGGTGGGTCTCAGTGACATTATCTATAATATCCAATACCCATAAATTTTCGAGTGACTTTTAATGCTGTATTGTAGAAATTATCTAGGAGCTGGGATTTACCGGTTGTGGGGGGTTTGCCATTTGATCTTTAAGGATCTCCATTGCTTCATCATGAGGGTTGGCTTTTTTGGAAAACTTCTTCCCATCACTTTTCCTGGACAAACATGAAAATATTAATAAATACATTTAATTTTCATTCAAAAGTGCTTTAACTAAACACTTGTTCTAGATCAGACCAATCAGATCAGGCAATGCATTTTGTTTAATAACAAGGTAAAAGAATTAGCAATAACAATTCATTTATTCCTAATTTATCTATTCAATTTCAGTGCAGAATATTTGCAATGAATGGGGCCTTGGGGGTGTTCATATTACCTTTTAGTTGGAGACCCAGCCGAGGATGTTGTGCCTGCAGGCTGGTGCTGTTTGATTATGTCTTTGATGTCATGACTCGGGTCAATGCGCTCTGTGTTGCTCACACTGGAGCGAACTACATCCTCAGGAGGAGGCCCACGCGTTGTGCCTGAAAAACAAACCATGAACAAAAAAACAGACATTCACTGGTAATAAGACACGTCTGATCTATTTGAAAACCGGATCTTCAGCTTTAATGACATTTAAAGAACAGAATAAACGTACTGCTTTTCCGCTGGACAGCTGGAGGACTGTGCTTGTATGACTCGCTGCTCTCTTTTGTCTGGAAAAAATACATACATCATTCAAGATGATATTTAAAAGTGATTATATCAGCAAAAAAGGAGATTTGCTTACTTACAGGGCTCGGTGTGCGTGAGCGTAGTGGTAGGTTTTTGTGGTGTGGTGGTGGTGATTGGGGGGCTGGAGCAACAGGTGGGAAGGACGACAACATCTGCTGCTGGATAGCCATAGCTTGCATGGTCATCTGCTGGGCCTGCCCCACAAACACATTTATTTGTTCTATATCAGCATATTGAGAATTACAAGTTCACTTTACTGTTAAAGTTTATGCCTCTTTACACAGATCTTAAATCTTTGTTTTATAATTAGTCGGTCAAACAGGGATCAGAACCAAAGTACATAGGATGGTGTTTAATTCACACTTTCCAAAATTAATATTGAAATGCAATATTGTTATATATAAAAAATTAAGTAATTTTACGAGGAAGATACCTAATCGAAAGGGGAAAAAATCTTTGGTTTAGGTATATTTAGTTACAAAGTTGTAAAGGGATGTAATGGAAAAATTGATTAAAATATGGATAAATGACTTAACTGACACAGAACTGAATTTTTATACAGTTTAGTAAAGAAATTTGGTCAAACCAAGCTTCTTTATGCTTCTGGTGATCAACATAAAAGTTGTAGGATTTTCTTTTTTAGGCATTTTTTTTCTTACTTTATACCCAAAGTGATTCATTATTTAGGATGGCCTATAGAAACGTATTAAACTGTTTATTTGATTAATTTTAATTAAGCTTGTTTGGGTTTGTCAGTTTTGTAAGTTGTGAGCTGTAAATGGAATTATTAATATAAATTTTTCTTGAGACTTAAAAACCATCTTTTCCTTTAAAGGGACCCTGTAATATACCAGGAGGATAGTAAATCACCAAAAAAAAATATTAAAATAAAGCAACATATGTTAGTAATTTGCCCTGATAGTGTTTACTTAGTCTTTTCTATGCCTGGAAATAAGCGATCAGCTGACATAAACATTGTTGTACGCCGTTGCAAACTGTTGTCAGTACTTACTAATGCATCCATCAACTTGTCGGCTTAGGCAGCTTTACATAATCATTCAATAAAAACAAGCTTTTATATATTCCAATATATTCAAAGCACTACTTGTATCTCCTCCCTCTTGGTATCCAATATTCTTCTTTACATTTTTACACTTGACCTCTGACTTTTCCACTTTTTTTCTACATTTCTCTTTTGAAAATTACTTCATTTCTTACTCATTGTGCTCATGCACAAATACGAACCTCTGGCTGTGTTTTCTCTTTTGTGTTAATTTCAAAAATGCTTCAGGTTAATAACAAATAAAGCAAAAGCAAAGAGTAAAACACAAAAATAATAATATATTGAGAAAACAGGGTGCGATAACTTAATAAGTAAGCCTTTTTATGAAACCAGGGTGAGCTACTAAAAGAAATTCATAAAGTTGTAGTATGTGACAAGGGTCTTTAGAACTCCATCTAATGTAATGTAATTTCTCCTTTCCTCCACACTGCAAAAATTTAAATCTAAATTAGTATTTTTCTTTTAAATAAGTACATTTTTTCTTGAATTCAGGAGGTAGGTGAGAAACTTTGCCAATTGAACAAGGCCATTTACATTTAAAATAGGAAAAAACAATTGCATTGTCTTATTTTAACGGTAAAAATAATAATTTCATTGGCAAATCATCTTATTTAACTACTCAAATTAAGGGTAAAATACTCTTAATTTAAGACATTTTGACTTATTTGTAGATGTGGCAAATATGAGATATTAATTTATCCTGATTTATAGACTGAGTAGTATTTAATTTAAATGTGTATTCAGAGGGTGTGTCTGCAAATTTTTTCTTTATGCCACGCATTATACAGATTTTAAGCATTTTTGAAATGTGCTTCATTTGATTACTTTAGTATTTATTATTAGTTTCTGAGTAGAAATAAGACTAAATAACATTTTCTTCTTTTCTATCCATTTCTTCAGTTTGTCTAATGTCAACTGGACTAAAAGGCATTTATCCATATAACATTTTGTCATCTGAATAAAGTGCTACCGTGTTATTTAACTTTGCATAACTATAGAACTAAAGAACAGAATGGTAGAGTGAAAAGGAGACGACTCGCACCAAAATTATAGCTTGCTGGTTGATGATTGCTTGTTGCTGCTGAGTCAGCACCACTTGTTCCGATCCTGAGGAAGAATTCAGCAATGAAACATTGACCACATAAATATATAAAAGTAAAATGCTGCAGAGGAATAATGCCTGAGATTTTTTTCCACGGTTAACAATTTCTTCCTCAAGAAAGCTTTTTTTTGCTCTACTTTGAATGGAAGGAGTATTTTTTTTTATCTGTTCTCCTATTTTCAGAGAAGAGCCAACTCTGTTTTAAAGTAAATATTGTTTTAACTAGAGTTAACTTTACTCAGACATTTTTCCTGACTGAGCATGCATTTATTTCACAAAATACAATCCACACATAAAAAACTTTCAAACTTTTTTTTAGAAAGATGGGAATCAAATAAAAGCATTATTATGGATTTCATAGTCATATTGGAAATCCACCATGCCCACTCGTTTCAGGCCAAACATGCTGGAAAGTCTAATTCACACCTCATCCTTCTTATACCTGCTGCACCTGTCATCACAGGTAAGCCTGGAACTGCAGGCATAGCCGAGAGTGCCGGCATCCCCGGCACGCCTCCAATATGAGATGGTGTGTCTGTTTCTCTATTAGCTGCTGTAGACACAGCAGTGGGGGGCCGAGAAGGCAAAGGGGTGGGAGCTACACGGGAGGCAGGGAGGGGTGTGGAGGAACCAGGTGGGGGGTAGGGCTGTTGGGGTCTGTTATACTGGTGGTACTGGGGCTGCTGCTGTTCCTGCTCTTGTTGTTGGTGTCGTTCATGGTGATGGTGGTGGGAGGGGACGGGCATGGGGGGCATCATTCCTCCAGCTACTGGCAGCACTGGGACGGCTTTAAGAGCAGCGGGTAAGGAACAAGATTAGAGTCAGGAAAGTGCTTCCCACCGCCTACTACAGCAGGTTTACTAACTGAACCAATCTGGTATATGACCATAGAGACAAAATAAAAAAATATAAACCTAATAAAGATTCTTCTTATTCTGAGAATTTATAAAAGTGTGAACTGCTGTATTTGTCCAAACTGCTGTATTTTAACTGAGTTAAAAATGGGAACTTAACTCCATCTGCTCATCCATCCAAAGTGACTTTTTTCTTCATTATTCTTTGGAAACTATGTTGAACTAAATCAGGCTGGATAAAGAGAATTTCTGAACAGTATAAAGGTGCAGCATTTTTTACTTTATTATTCAGGCTCCTATATGTATTTGTATTTGAAATAGGACTTGGACAGTTTTTAAACATAAATACACACTGATCTAAACCAGCCATTCTGGCTGTATGTTTAGGAGCTGAATTTTGAGCAGCTGAATTTTGCAAGGCACAGTCAATCCCTACCCAGAGGCAGCAATCACATGTTAAGCCCTCAATTTAAATTAATAATATCCCCAGTTTTACCCTCTGACATTTTAACTTCTCTCCTTCAATTCGTCCCTCTTTCCTTTGCTACATTTCTCAACTTTACAGGAACCTCTTTTGAATAGTAATGGATTAATTATGCATAATAATATACACTATATTGCAAGAAGATAAATTACAGAGTGAGCAGAGTAACCAGAAGAATAAAATTACATTATTAATATAAATGGAAACTGGAGTGTAACAGTTTAAAAAAACCTGTTGTTACAATGAATGGGCATTCATGCATTATGGATGAAGCTAGAGCTCATTATGGCTTCTAAACACCCGATTAAGGGTGTTGACCTGTGGAAATGAATCTTTGAACAACTGAACTAAAGAGTCTATTATCATAAAAAATGTAAATTCAATTATCATTGTATTTGTATAATTTTTAACTATTTACTTTTGGAGGTATGAGAGTAATTTCAATTCAATTAAATTCAGTTTATTTATATAGTGCCAATTCACAACACGTCATCTAAAGGCACTTTACAGTTCAACCAGATCATACAGTCAAATTGATTTAAAAGAGTAAAACAAATCAACTCGACACATTCTGAGTTTGTGGAAATCCACTAGAGCATCAAGGTTTTAAGAACCACATGAGATCAAGCTGAGTAACTGATGCCAATCAAAAAATATGTTGTTTTAAAAGTGAAAAATAAAAAATGTACAGAAAATAAAATACACAAAACAGAAAGTTCATATAAAGCAGGAGGAAAGTTCAAAGTTTCACCTCCAGGATGGATCCCAGGTGGATAAGGCCTAGTGGGAGATGTATGCCCCTCTCCTCGACCTTCTGCGATGCCCACACCTCCTCCTCCTTTCATTCTAGTGGACAAACCAGTCTTCTCCATGTTCTGGCACACAGAAAGCTCATTTGGATAAAGTGGAACAAAATGTATGTTTGCAGGTGAGGAGAAGCGGAAGTTTAAGAGAAATGAATGGAAGTAACAGTGTGTGCTAGTAGAGAAGAGCCCAGAAAGGAGGTAGAGTGCTGTATGATTCAACCCGTCAATTAGAGAGCGAGTCGAGGAACTGAATACTCCCCAGGAAGTACCATACACACTGTAGTAATGCTCAACCACACATACGCTCAAACCCATAGGGACACAAAATATACACTTCTGCAACAGATTTCCAAGTTCAATTTTATTCTTCTAAGTGAATATACATTTTTTAATTGCAGATTCTCTAGTTTGAAGATTTCCTAATCATTATAGTTCACAATAAGATAGCAATGTGTCAATGACTGCAAACACAAGGAAAAACCTTGTAAAAATCTCTTCCTTTTTTATATTCTGTAAACAGTAGTGAGAAGAAAACTGTTCCCAAGGATGTTTAAAATACATTGCCTGCTTTTACAATCATATACGGTAGCCCGTTAAGAAACCTAATCATCCTCATTGTCTGCCCCATTCATACACAAACAGAGAAGGTAGATCACATGTTCCACTCTTCCATCAGCACCCATTTCCATCCACTCTCAAATAGCAGAGGACCTTGAGTGAACTACTTTATCAGCCTTTAAGGATAAACTAATGATGCATTCTCTGTCATATTCATATCTATTAAAATGTATTCAAAATGGAGCTGTGGTTTCTCTTCATTGCAGAAAAACAAAGACTTAAAACTTACCATCCCCAATATAAAAAATAGCTAAAGCAGGTCCTAAGGAAATTAACAAAACTTCTTTTTGATTAGATTTATTAGATTAGATTAGATTTATTTAGAGGTTTCACAGTAGAGAGAAACAATCGAAATACAGTCCAATACTTTGTATAGTTTTAAGCATAAAGCATTGGAAACTCATGTAACATTTCTGCAAATTCTCAATAAGAACCTCTTCCTGTTGGTCAGTCAGATAACAGCCCATGGTTAAGGCGTTAACAGGATAAAACCATTACAAAAACTACCAAAAGTATAAGCTGTGATAAAGCAATGAGAAAACTCTATGTTATGCTGCAAAACTGTAGATTATGCATGAATTGATAGTATGGTGAGAGTAAATCTGAGCTGTGTGGTGTGCAGGACATCAGTGTGAGCACTCACTGTGCCGTTGTCTGATAGCACAGGGTCAAACAAGCTATCCAGGTAGCGGTCCATTCCTCTCTGCGTCTGACCTTCGCTGAACGTGTCTGACTCTGCTGGACACACAGAAAAACAGGCAGGATAGTAGTAGCATTTCTCATTTAGAGCGATTCATTAGATGAGGAATGACCTTTAGCTGCCTCTGCACATTTACTTAATTGGTTTACTAATGTAAAAATGACATTAGAATAATTTCCCTGTTGACCCACTTTGCTGTTGTGACCCTTTGGTAAAATAAAATGTTCTGAAAACTCTGGAAAATTCCAATTTCTCATAGAGTATATGTTAAGTAAGTATTTTAGTGCTTCAAAAGTAGCTTTGGTTAATGGAGATCTGACTAGCTAAACTAAGACTGTAGATATAGAAGAAGATGTTCTCAGAATAGCATTTTATAAACTACATCACTGTAGAGAACCTTAATTCACCTAAGTAAAAAACAGACAGATTTCATGAAGAAAATAGACTCTTAACCATCTTCCGTCACGTCTGAAGGGTTTTACCTCATGCCAACAGGAAGTTGACTGAGTGCTGAAATAAACCAGCAAGAATATGCAAAACAGGGGCTACTGCAATGACTCTGTCTGCCTAAATAATGTGGAAACCTTATTGTTTTGTTAAAGTTTTTCTCACAACTATCATTTAGCATTGTAGTGAATTATAGGTTGACTGAGTCTTGCACAGATTTTAGAATTAGGGTGTTTAAGGCTAAAGCAAACATTTACTCCTTACTTCCTCTCAGTTTCTTTGTAAATCAATCTACATTGTTTTTCCTTTGCTCATAACAGCATAGCTGTCGGACACTAAATGTTAACACACTACCACGTTTTTTTGCATTTCAACTCCATTTTATGGATTTTACCTCTTCCTTTTCTAACATGGGGCATTGAATATAACTTTCTGAGCAATAAAAAAAATTTAAAGAGATGATATTAATGGTATAAAAACCATGACGATTAGAAATCCTTGCAGATGCTGAAAACTGTGTTACATCCTCTAGGTAGGAACTTCTCTCTGCAGCACTTTTTGTAGGATATTATTTTGCATTTTGAATGGCTGCAATTAGAAATATAATACCTAATTATATGTAGAAGCTGATTGGATCAGATTACTAATCATACAGTCTTGAGATGTACATACCAGTGCAGATACAGTGCTGCTAATAATATACACAAGGTTATGAGTGTTTAGGGTGAGAGTTTCCCTTAGTGTGTGTCTGTGTACCATGGCTGTAGTAGCCATCAGAATCAGGCAGGCTGTAGGCTGGTCTACTGCTTAGAGGAAAGGAAGATGGAAGATCTTCATCTGAGTCAAAACCGCTGCCTAATAAGGTGCTGCGATGAGAAAGGAAACAATCCACCATGTTAGATAAATGTGACAGTGCCATCCTGTACTGCATGTGTTGCTGTTGAGTTTATTCTGCAGACTGACAGGCTGGTATTTGCTCTGACTCTAGCTGGGTTATCCGTGCTGATGATAAAGTAACTCTTCTGCTTGGGAAAATCCACAGGAAGCTCCAGGTCCGCTATCAGGTCCAGCACATAGTCATGACCGGCTAATTCCACCCACTGGCTCTGCTCCTTCATCAGAATTGAACTCCCCCTCCACCAGTCAGAAACACCTCTGTAAAACCAAAAAAATTATCAGAATCCAGACTATTACATTCAGCACCCTAGAAGAAAGAGGGTTCAATATGTCTCTGAATTTTCCAATATGGCACTGCACCAGAAGACTGGTCCATCTAAGGTTTTTTTTACGCATCCTTGCCACAGGGTAAAATAATTAAAAGTTGTGGTTGCGGTACATTCATACAAATGTTGACTGGAACCATAAAAGAATTATGGTTAACCATATAAAACATTAGGTGTTCTTTTTTCTGTAAGGGAATGTATGAAATAAAGATTAACTAAGACCATTAGCACCTGTGACGCAGGATATGTCCTGCTAAATCCTCCCCGCTGGTCCAAGAATGAATGGAGCACAAGAAGGAACCTCCTGCAGAAAAAAACAAAACACCAAATAAAACAAGCTGATTTTTTATCCCTTCAGATCTGCAGAGACAATATGAGGCGTTCATTTAAGACATTCGAGTTCAAGACACAGGATACCGTCTGGTAATGAATAATTAATGGTCAGATAATGAGTCGGTAATGGACCTCACTGAATAATAGTGATGTTTGGTATATTATCCTTTTGTCTTCAGTAATCACCTTTAAATGAGTTTAAGAAAACGACATAAAAAACAACAAGTTTAACTGTAAGAAGGGAATAACATAAAACTTCAAACTGAATACAGAAAAATGGTGGCAGAGAGGTGTAAATGTACTGCAAATGCCTAATGAGCAGCAAATACAACAAGTGCTGCAACCTCATATGCAAAAGGAAAAACTCAGCAAGTAGTAGGATACAAATTGTTTTCTTACCTGTTTTTTTTTTTTTTTTGCTACATGCTATTTTCCTTTACATGTGTTTGTTTAACAGCATTGTTTATGTATATGGAGCCAATTTTGTGTTTGCAGCTCATTTCTGCTTTTCTGTAATTGAAGTTTTTATCCGTTGCATAATTTCCCTCTGCATATGTTTTTATGTTAGTCTAATTTTTGCGTTTAAAAGCAGTACTTTTTGAATTATTGAGCAATTATTGAGTCACAGTATGTTTGCACCCCTCAACCACTGTAAAAAAAAAAATCCTAAAATGGATTTAATTTACATAAACCTTCTTTTAATGTGTGCTTTTGGCATGTTCTGAAGAAAGACTTTCAATTTGTAGATCTTTTATATGTTGTGAGCTGAAATCTTACCATCAAAGCAGTGCACATGCAAAACCATGTTTGCCTTCTTCCTATTGGCTGTCCACTCCAGCAGCGACAGTGGATAGGTGCGTGCAGCTTCAGGGAAAGGGCCTAAGCTTTGCTGGATCTTCTGACTGGCTTGGATGAGTCTGTGCTGCAGTAATGCCTGGCAGCCAGTAAGGGCATGATCTGACACAAACCTGAAAAAATGATTCACAAAATAAAGGCAAAGGAGCTCATTTGGAGTGTTTTTATGTTCCATTTTTGGAGATGGTGTACTTAGATAATATACACAGATTTTTAATGAGAATCCCTCTGTCTAATCAAAGATTTTCTCATTACTGGTCAAGACTTTTCTGATTTGTTTCCTTTTTCTTAAATACTAACATGGTCTTGGGCAGCTCTTAACATTTATCCCCCTTTTAAGGTAAAACATTAATGGGTTTGGGTTCTCACTTCAGAAGGTGTTTCTCCATCTTGGGTGATGGAGCGAAGCTGCAAACGCACGCCAACAGCAGCAGCCAGCCTCTGTCAGCGTTTTCCGAGTTTGTGTTTCTCCACACCTGATTTACAACCTGAGCAAAGATCTCATCTCTTAAACCAGGAGACGTTAGACCCCTCTGGATGATGTAACTCCCGAAAAGGTTTTCTTGAGCTCCATTCAGGTGAGGGTCCCCCATAAACCGCAAAACCTGAGGATGCCAGAAGAAAGGCACAAATATAAGATTTGTTTTATTGGTTTCATTGTTTTAACTGAGCGGTTGTGACATTATAAAGTGGAAAAGAGTACAGTAAGTGTAAAAAGTCATTTTACCATGTTAAAAAGCTCCAGAGCCTCCCTTTTTAGGTCATCCTCCACCTTAGTAAGAGGTGACTCCAGAGGGGCCATTAACATCCCAAATTTGGGTTCCTACAAAAAAAAAAATATATATATATATATATATATATTTTTCAACCCTGTATTGCACAGAATCTTACCAATTTAAAACAAAATTTGGCTTCAGATGGGCAGATTTTCAATGTGTTATTACCAACACCATAACCATCTCAATACTCAACTAAGCTACAGTATATAACAAAGGGCAAAGCTTTTAATGTTTTTATTAAAAATAAAACCAAATCTTAGAAAAGTTGACTTGCAGCTGATTCTGGAAGTCTTTATAACACTGGTTTCTGAATTTGTTTTTTTCAGTGTTTTGCAAATAAAAATCTTCATCTATATTTTAAAGCTCTTAATCCTATAGCACTAAATGTGACTAAACAAACAGAAACTTGAAGACCGAAGACCACAGCAGATAGATCTGATTTAAAACCTGAACATCTCACTGAGCAATATTGAATCCATTATCTGAAAAAGAAAGGAGTTTGACAAATTTACTGGCAAATAACCTGAAAATGACATCATCTATTGAAAGGATTGGCCAAAAAAACCCCAAGGTAACTCTGGAGGAGCTGCAGAGAATAACAGCGCAGGTGGGAGAATCTGTTGACACAACACCTTGCAGTATGTCTCTAAAAACATGGTAATGTACAGGGAAGCTATAAGGGAGGTCATTGAAGTTAACCTTAAAGTCACACAGGCAGCACAACAAACATGGAAATGCTTACGTTAGATACTCTAATTTAATCTTTACCCTACATGTTAATGGTGGAATGTGGTACATTAGCACTGCACATAACCCCAAACACAACATTCCCTGTCTGAAGCATGGTGGTGGCACGGTCATGATGTGGTAAAAGGGAGACTGGGAGAGAAAAGCTTTTCAAAAGTAATACAAAGATGTTTGGAGCTAAATACAGAGTGATGCAAGAGGAAAACTGGAGGTTTAACTTCCAGTAGGACACCAACCCTAAACATTAAGTCAGGACATAAACTAAGTAGATCTAATGATATTTCTATGTTACAATGTACCAGTCTAACTCCAGAACTAAATAAAATTGATAATCTGAGGTAATCTCCTAAAGTTTTAGCCACTAAATGCAGAATGTTCGTTGAGATACCAAAAAAAAAATAAAAAATAGAAAAATAACTGCAGCTGTCAGAAAAGGTTGGTTCAAAGTACTTGTTCAGGGCTGTGGTTGGAAAGTGACAAAGACTGTAGTGTGTACTTAAACGTTAGGTTGTTGACACACATCTTACCCTGAAGTGGACTTGAACATAGCGGTAAAAAGGATAGTTGTTGATGTCCAGTGGCAAAGTGAGCTGATTTTCTTCCTGGATGTGAGGAGCCTGAAGTAAGGCCAAACAGTCTGCGTGCAGCTCTCTCCGGACTGAGGCGGCGTAGCGGCAAGAGAGAACCAGAAAGATTATTCAAAGTCTTTCTCCATCAGAAAGCCGATCAGATAGGTTAGTTAACTATGCATCATTAAAGAGCTGCACAGAGTAAGCCCATCAATTGATGAACGCTCAGTGTGGAAGACGACCATCTACCCACCTGCTGCTGTCTGAAGTAGAGCTCCCAGTTCTGCAGGAATCGCTAGATGCGTTACATTAACCACTTCCCGCTTTGACAGCTCCTGGAAGAATCAATCATTTATATGCTTCTTTTAAAAAGAAAACAATATATATACATGTTTACATATAAGTTCTGTGTGAGCATCCATCCTACCATTTCTCTCCTCCTCCTCTCTTCTTCACCTTTCCTCTTGGCTTCAAACTTCATCTGGAAAGAGATCACACAAATCAAACGGCAACAGAGTGTAAATCCCAGACTACCTAAGAGACATAGAAAGAAAATGACACTTAATGGATAGAAAAGAGGGTGAATAGAACAGAGGGTGCATATACCTTGATGTATTGTTTGCGGTTGACATACATTCGAACGTAAGAGCGGAATCGGACCAGACTCTCCCTCATTTTCACATATTGCTTCCTAACAGAACAGAGTGACGATTGAAGAGAAAATTATTGATCCAGTTCTCCAAATAGCTTGCAAACATTACCTTTACATCCAACTGTAAAACTTTTTAAAAGTAATCATGTCACATTTATTCACATTATGTAAAATGTATTATAGTTAGTGACCGAAACCAAGCAAAGAATGATTGTCAAGTTTTTTACATTTCTGCTGAGTCCCACTGAGTTGACTCTCATTTGGATGTAAATCTCTCTTTGCCTGTTTTGTCTGTGCTAATTAAGTAAAGCTTACAGAGGATGGTTAGACAGCAACTCTGAACAGCAGATTTTAAACTCTGCAACATGTTTTCATTTGATTCAGGTTTAGAATTTGACTAAATAGTTTTCTTTACGTTGTTTAGCTCCACCATCCAGTCAGTTCTGACCTGTTGGGATTTCTTTCAACATGGCTTTGTTCTTGGTCCTCACTCAAAGAAGTCGGTTGTCTAACTAACACTTGTCTGCACATTTTACTCTCTCTGTAGCTTTATAACGGTCACCTTAGGCTACTTCTGTGAAAAATGTTCTGCCTGTAACATTCCAACTGACAGACTGAACAGTACTTTCAGAGAAGTCTGTTGTGTTCATGTGTGCAAGTTTATATGATGCTGTTTGTTCTCCATTTTTCTGCAGCAAAATTCTAAGACCTTCCCCTAACAACTGGAGTCATACCAAGGTTCAATTGCTCACAGATTTACTATATTTATGAATTAAGTCATTTTTATTTAGGGGTATAACAGTAAAGGAGGTGGGATAAGGAGGTTTTTTCTCTTTGTAATTGTAAAACTATGATTTTCTCTCCCTCTGGTTCACAGTTTGCTGTTCTGTCGCATAAACCCCCCCAAAAAATATAGTGAAGATTGGAATGAGACAAAATGGGGATTAAAAAATCTAATTGTCTAAATACATTTTAAGGTACTATACCTTTAAAAATGTTTGAATCACATCTCACCTGAGGAGGTAGCCTCGGCACTGGGCCTGAAACCCAATGATTTTTTTACGGAAGGCAACAAAGCGTTTCCGCACAAAGAACATGCGGGTGTAGCGCTGCAAAGTTAGAGCAGCGAGCTCCCGGGATCTCTCTCGTTTGCACTCCAACAGCTGGTAGATGTCTTCCTTTAAAAACAGCTGCCATTTGCACACACACAGAAACAGGAGGCTATGGGTGAGGATAATGAAGGTATCTTGGCTTTAAAAGCCATTCTAAAACATTATATCCAGTAATATATGGTTGCAACAGGTTGCCTTTTTGCTATTTTAGAGGTGGTGTAACTAACCTTAGTGACACCAATGTGGAAGACTCCTGGTCGGAGGGGACACAGCTTGCTCAACATAATCACACAGTTTTCTCCGTTTGCTGCTGGCAGCTGTTTAAGTCCAACCAGGGACTTATACCTGAGAATGAAAATACACCAATAGGGAAGTCATTATTGTCTGTGGAACAGTGGTGGTTTTCATCATGGGACATATGGACTATTAAGGAGGCCGCCATTAGAAAGGGAAGAAATTGATTGAATCATATCGATTTTTCTGTTACTTGTGTCCTAAACTAGATTAATATTGCTTTTATGTTTGTACAATTGATGTGGAGTTGACATTCTCATGTTTTGGGTAGAATAGAGAGACTATTTTTATTTTATTTTTTTTTTGCAGAACCTCCCTGCATTTCTCTTGCTCTAGTAGCAAGTGAAGAGAAACACTCCTAGAGGGTGCCATTTGTGGGAAAATTTAAACATAGTTTTGTTAAGGGTTTACAGGAGTGCAACAGGAGAGTTTAAAAAAATGTGATGGGTCATTACAACATCTTAATCATTTCTTTGTTGTTATTTACTGTCATACTGTAGATGTGTTGCTGTTTTTATGATTATTGTCTTGATTTTGACCTGATATCAAAGGATGGTCAAACTTTCGCTTGCTCTACTTTGGTTTTCATACAACTTTAGCTTTGTCTGAATAACTGCAAGGTCCCCAAATTAAGTGGTTGCCAAACAGGCCCAGATCACTACTGCTCCACCACCACGCTTGAATGTAACTATGAGATGTCGCATTTGTTATACTACCTTGATCCAAGTACTGGAATCAATGTTAAAGCTGATACCAGGTATTTAATAACAATACATAACCATTTTTTTTTCATTTATGATATTATGTCATGCAAAATTAATTTTTTATTAGCATTAGCGCTTTTCAGCTCTGCCCACAAAATTTATAGAGGATCGATGGCTGTGCTAAAATATTGTGTTTTTAAAATCTCTGAATGATTTAGTTGAAATGTTTGAGGGTCATTCTCTCTTTGGGAGGCCCAAGCTTTACTTTGTGGCTTACTAAATCAGCTGAATAATTTGAATTTAATTTCAGGAGACCACAGAACATCTAAGTAAGTTACAGTCCTCCTCGCCAAGTACATTAGTAAACTGTCATTTCACTCTTGCTTTTAGACTAATGGCTTCTTCCTCTCTGAGTGGTCCTTCCGCCCACATTAGTAATAATGACCCTATGCTTTTTTTCTGGGGTTGCGTGGTACTTGGGACATAAAGTTTGCCTCTATCTCGAACAGCACAATAGATGGATATTTTCATGGTGATCTACCATAGATTGAACAACTCGCCATTCCACAATCTCAGTAAAGATAGCTAAAGTACCAGACTGATTATAGATATCCAGACCTCTGTATATAAATTACCTGAAGAGAAAGTTGTAGAAAGACATCCTTACTGGATACCCCTCTCTGCGGATCCTGATGGTCTCCAGGACCCCAGAGTGTCGCAGCTGGCTGCTGACCAGTTCATCCTCAAACACACCTGGCCGCTGCTCACAGTTGCACATGCATGAATACAGAGGTTTATACGTACGTGCACCAAGAAAAAACAAAGTTCCACGCGTTTACCTTCATACTATTAGGCTTGATGCAGCGAACAAAATAAGGATTGCATCTGAAATTAAAGCAATAAAATGTTATTATTATTTTTGTCTGAATCTTAAGGTAATGACATTTTGTCTTTATGTCTCTTCTGCTTCACCTCTCCATCTTTTCCACCAGCTCCAGCAGGGACTGTTGGAACTTGCTGCTGACGGTGTGTGGTTGGTACTTCCTGGTGACAGAGCTGCTTTTCCTCATGTGGCCTCCTCTCTTCTGACCTATGGTGTCTGCATGAGCCAGGAACAGGTTTGACACCAACTATGTGCAGAAACACATGGAATATACACAACTCAGCAACAGGATTCTGATCACACCTTTCCATGTATTTTTAATCAGGCTGATTTTCTGGACTCACTTTGTTTCTGCTCTGAATGAACAGGTCCAGCACTTCTTGTCGGACCTGATCATGGTTCTTATCAAGGAACTTATTAACCTGGATCAAAGATGTCTTTTATTATTACATGATGAATTTTTCAGTGTCTTACTGTGAACCAATTTGGTCCAAAACAAAGTATTAAGCAGAATGCAAGATTTGGCTCTGAAAGGAACACTTAAAAAAAAAATCAAAAATCACATGTGAGTATATTAAACGTGAATAAAATCACCAGAAAAAAACTGAAAAATTCATGCCCCCTAATAAATCCACATTTGTACTTTTAACAACACATACTCCAAAGCTGTTTTTAAAAATATTATAAACCAACACAAAGCAGTGCCTTGTATGTTGGCCCGTTTACTTAGATACTCCTAAATAAGATACTGTACAACCAAACACCTTTAAAAAATTTATATAAAAAGTTTATTTTGATTAATTTCCAGTATAAACACAACTGTTTAGTGGAGCCATAAGTTGTTTCTTAGCTATCAGAGAACTATCAGCAGGTAAAACCTGGTCAGAACAGCATTATTCAAAGAAGGAAGAATACCAAAGTCATTCTGAAGAGATTTATCAAAGAGATTAGAGGAGAAAGCCATTGAGAGATAACACTAAAACTCTGAATAATTGCATGTTTTTTCCGCAGGCAACATAGGGGAACCCTAATCCTAGGGACACTTTCCTTTTTTTTAATGTTCCCTGGATCAGAACACTGATCACATGTGGGAATTTTACAATAAAATTATTTTGTCAAGTCATCAGATTTGCTGTTAAGATCTGGAAAAAGAGGGAGGAAACCAACAATTGGTAAAAGGGTTGCATTAGTCCCCAACAATCCACTTCAGAAACCTATTAGTGACCCACTAATTAAAATTAGGAGTAGCAATAGGGTATCATCTTAAACATGGTTAAACGGGGTTCCTGAAGTCCAATATTAAATTCCATCCAGAGGTACAGAAAGACACATCCAACACATGCTCTGGTAAGTTGAGCCAAAAAACACACACTTTTTTTGGATATCTATGCAAAAATCCATCCACCACCTTCACCATTCTTATCTATGGTGAAGCATGATGGTGGCAGCGTGAGGCTGTGGGGATGTTTTTCTTAAGCAGGGCAAAGAGGAAGGTTCCAACCTCCTAACTGTATGTTTCAAACTTACGGTACTTGAGTAAGTTTGAAACATACAGTTAGGAGGTTAGAAATCACTTGCCATTTTTTGGGGCTGGGGTTCAAACACCAACAGGAAAGCAACCATTACAGACACCCTTGGTCTCAAGGGTATGATTCCTGTCAAAGTTTTGAAGGTAAACTCGAAGTTTTGTGTGCACAAAAGATACATCAACAAAGGACAAAATAAAAATGTACGCAGCTCAGTTCAGAAATGTGTAAAACATCAAAAGCATTCTTTTTTAATTTCACAATCATTGGCCATTTTTTCATTCCTGTATCCAGTGAAAACCCATGAGAAAGTCATTCAGTTAAAAGCAATGAAAAAGTTTTGAGTATACAGAGGAGAAAAAAAAAGCTCTATGAGGTGACAGTGTTTTTTTTTGCAAAGCTCCTCTTGCACATGATTGTGTGCAACATTCTCTTATAGTTCCAACCAATGACGTATAGAACTGCATTATTTTGCCTTTTTAATATCAAATGGATGAGCAGCTGAGTACCTGGTAGGTGACTCGACCAGCAAAGTGCTTGATGGTGAACTCTGGGAGTGGCATCTTTGGCTTCATATACAGCGGATTGTGGCCATGGTGATAGTGGCATTTTTGAAGAAATGTGTGGTCTGTTGCCTGGCAACAAATCAACACAAAAATTAGGTCTGAATATATGTAGGATGCACAGTACAGATGGCTCTGTGTCAGCACCCTCACCTGTGGAAAACTGCTCTGGTCATCCAGAATCCTCAGTATCCCATGCGGCTTAGCGGCAATGAGATCAATGCAGGGCTGGTTGTCACTGAATATGATTTCCTGCCATGGGATCTGCTCTCTGCTGTACTCCTCCTGCAGGGTGATCAGATGCAGCAGAATGTCACTTTCAACCTTTTTACCCTACAGATAGTTAGATCCATTTCATCCACCTCTGCATCTGTAATCACGTTATTCTAGTGATATTTAAGTCAAAATCGGTTGTGAAGACCGTGTGTGAAATTAAGCAAATCTGCAGGTGTGATGGGACTCACCAGTTCCTCCCTGAATACGATCCTGTTGAAGAAGAATTGCAGGTATTCGTTTGCATAATTAATGCAAAGCTGCTCAAAGCTGTTGAAAGCCAGATCCTGTTGCCACAAACACACACAGCAGTTGATTTTTCATTTCTAATCTCTTAATCTGATAAATATTTTTTTTATATTATCTGTTATGCTGAGCACAGAGCATGGCAGTTAGAGAGCAGTGCAAGGCTCTGAAGAAGTATGGTGTTGGTAAGCTGCAGCTTTCCAAACACTAAAAAACCTTTTTTATTACATTTAGACAGAATGTCTACTGTCCACTAGACCTTTCAGGTAGACACTGTGCTAACATACCGGTTAAGGTTTCTTCTTTCATTATTGGAGTTTGCTTTGCAATATTTCTTTGACGTTCTTATTCAGTTATGCTGTTATGTAAATCAGCTCATAAATAGAAAGAAGTAAGGGGGGAAAATGTCAGACATATGTGGTTTTACCCATATATGACTTATTTTATGGGTAAATTACTTATTTAACAGGTTTGAAAAAAAAGGACTATGGTTTTGCCACCACCAATCTTTTTATTCTCTATGACTTCTTTCAATAGGATATGTTTAGAGACAAGAGTAGCAGCCATGGAAGAGGCCACCTGACTGATGCTCCAGAGTGAGAGGGCATGAAATGTGGTGTGCTTGGAGACGGAGGCAGCGAGACAGTAAAGCATGTGTGACCTGCAAGAAACGACTAGAAAAATGCTTTTATTCTCCACGAATGCTCATCTTTTGAATAACAGGATGAATTAGTCAAACTTAACATACCCATGTGTGATCTAACTCCATTGGTAGGTGTCTATATTGTGTCAGTATATTACTAATGCCATAACAACGTCTCTAAATCCAGCCAGAGCTGCTGGTTGTAATGCTACCTTGAATCCTTTAGGTCAACTTTAAAATGTTCTGATTAGCAATAATCTGATGCTGTGGGTAATATCATAGGGAAAAGCAAAAGCACTAAAAGAAGTAAAGAAAATGTATTAATCAGTACAACAGATGGATACTACCGAGACTGCACACAAACAGGCAGAAAAACATTTCTGACTAAGGATCTACTCTGATTCTTTGGGCATTTGCCTCTACTTGTCAGGATTTTGGTGCTGATGGCTGGCTTAATTGCTCATTTCATTCACCTGTCTAGCTCATCAAATCCACCTGTTCCGGTTTCATATTTAAGCTGCCTGTTTCCAAGCCAGCAGTACCAGATTATTCTTGAGAATTTGGTCTGATCCTGATTTGTTTCTGTATTTGAACCTTTGAGCCTGCCTGCCCCTGTCCAATTAGTTAGCCTGCTTGTCTTCGGACTCCTGTTGGATTCTCTGTAGACTGAACCTGGATCTCCCTCTTGACTTTGTCCTGTGGATTATCCTGTCTTCCTTCATCAGCTCAGATCTGATCTCATGTCAGCTCTGCAACCTTTAGGCTTCCGCGTCTGGAACTCTCTGGCAGCGTCCGCTGCGTCTGTTCAGTTGACCTGCTCATTTTGTTCTGTCTGATGGAGGAAATCCCACTTTGCTTATTTTAGACCTGTTGATTTCGTGTCATCTGCCCTGGGGTGAATTTATGGCTTCTGGAAAACTGTCTGCCTGGCTTGATAAGAAAAAAGTCCAACAAACAACCTATTGTGCTAAATTCAGGCTGCAACTTCCTGTAATCATTCAGAGGTCATTTAGGGTTTTTTCCCATCTAAAATGTGTGCAGAAACACTTTATATTGCAGAAACCTCGCTCTCTAAAACTCCAGTCAGATTTGTTTGTTGTCACACCTGCTTACCTCAAATCCATAAATGTCAAGAATAGAAATGGAGAGGCTGTGTTGGCGAGGATACACCTGAGCATTTATCCTTTCCGTTAACCAGTGGAAGATAAGTGAGTAAAGAATCTTGGCAACGGCGTCTCTGGAAAACCCAATAAAAAGACGAATGGATTTGTATGTGAATTGTTGGGGTTGGTTCTCTCTGGTTCCTTTGCCTCACCTGGCATCAACAGCATTTTCTACACTCAGAGGGCTGTAGATTTTGTCCCGCATAGTCTCCTGTGGAGAAAAAGGTTGCCAGCCGTCATACAGAGAGTTAAGTTTACACATTTCAGTTGAGTTCAACAGAGTAGGACACTATTCATGCTGCATTAGGGGCTCTATTCTCCCACTTTATTTAGCATTCCCTTCTCCTCCTCATCTCCATCACAGACGTTGCTTCCTGGAAGCTCTGCCCCCTCATTTCTACCTCATAGATGCAAGAGACCAAGACTCAGTCTGTTCAGATAAAGAGCGCTTTGAGATTTGAGAGCTTCCTTTGCCAAAATCCTCTTGACCGGCACAAACACCCTCTTAATGTGCACACACCTCTTGCCTAAGGAAAGAGTTGGTAGCCCCAACTCCTCTCCTGTTACCTACGCACCTTTGTAATTAGAGTCTGAATAATGCAAAAGACTCTTGCCTCGTGTATATAAGCATGTGCTTGTGGTAGATGTAAGATTTTTCTCTCCTTTTCTTTCACCTCAGTTTCTTTTTGATGCATTCCACTACAATTGGATATGATGAACTGGACTGGCATTTATTTTCAATATGGATCCAAGTGAAGAACAAAGGATAATGCATGGATTTTCAACTGGAATATCAGTTTTATCAGCATAAAGGGGTAGAAGAGACCTCGTACTTGTTTTGTTTCACTCTACAGAGATGAAGATTAGGGGTATATTGTACATCTGTGGAATGTGTGAGCTTTTATTGACCAAATAATTGGATCTACCCTAAGCAAAGAGGAAAAATGCTTTAACGTCATTACGTCAGGACACCAAATAAGAAACCTTCCATTCTTTTCTTCTGTGTTTTGCTTATGTGTTTAAGGATGAGGCCTGAAGACATTTCTACAGAATAACATATCTAATTAGGAAAAGGTTTTTTAGTGTGGACAAGGAAGACGAATCTCAAAGGATTTTCTCTCGATATTGCAGGAAATCAGAGATTAGAGAAAAACACAGCTAATTGAAAATAAAAATATTCAGTCTAATGCCCATTTTGCATTTTAAGCATTTAAAAATGATACAATATAATGGCTTTGCAGTATCTTTTTAGAAGAGTGTGGGTATGTAAAGAAATCTAATAAGTAAAATGATGAGGAAAGCACAGTTCCTTCAACAATGACTTACTCCCCTTGCACTTTCTTGCAATTTTTTAAGCTACAACCACAATCTGTAATCAAATGTGTTTTCTAGGGGTTATAAATTATAAAAAAAACTTTAAAAAAAAACTAAACAAAGTATTGCATATCGTTGTGTTTTGGGCTTTTTATTTGCTTTTTGTGTTTTTTTTTTTTTGTGGCAGTTATTGTCCTCTTTATGTTTTTTCTTCCTAAGTTCACTAAATTCCCATTTCCACACTGTAACCGATTTCTCTCATGTCTATGATATAAATACAGTATGTACTTGCTTTATTATTTCACAAGACATAACTGTATATTGCAATGCATAATGGTTCAAAAGTAATTACAGTACCGTAACTTATAGAAGGAGTCTACAATAGCACCATGTAAAACTGCAGGGTGGTTCTGTTTTCACTCTGTTCTGTCTGTAAATGAAACATATTACAGTGAAATACTGCTAGCATAGAAAGCATGCGGGTTGTCACACATTCTAGTGCGAGCCTAGCCACAATCACCGCCATCTTGGGAGGGGTAAACATTTGTAGTTTGAGCAATAACGATTTATGAATACCAAGAAAACATTCTACCAAAACATAAAGGAAGATAACAGGACCCATGAACGGAGACCTCGAAGTGGCCGACCCGGGTTCGAATCGGACCTGTTGTCCTTTGCTAGATGTCTCTCTCCCTCTCTCGTACAAGATACATATGGAAGAAACATTAGGGGGAAAATACATAAAAGATTTGCTTATATCTAATAAAGAAACAGCGCCTGGGTGAGGAGAGGCTACAGGCTGACAGAAGCTTGCATCTAGGCTAAGTTTTGTTTTGTTTCTGCAACACAACAAAAATCAACTGCGTGACCGTGGTTGCAGGGCAAACACAGGGATGCAGGTGTTTGCCCTGCAACCAAAGAGTTGACGGTTCAAGCCCCGGCTTTCAATATTACGTGTTCATGGGCAAGACACTTCACATGCATTGCCTACTGATGGTGGTCAGAGGCTACCTACTGTATGTACGGCAGCCTCACTTCTGTCAATGTGTCCCAGGGCAGTTGTGGCTAAATGTAGCTTACCATCATCAGTTTGTGCTTGAATGGGGAAATGTTACGCTTTGGTCGTCGCCTGACTTAAAAAAAAAAAAGCTATATCTGTAGGTGTGAGCGTGTGTGTGAATGGTTTGAATGGAATGTTTGACCTGTTTGTCTCTGTGTTGCCCTGCGATGGACTGGCGACCTGTCCAGGGTGTACCCCGCCTCTTGCCCATTGACTGCTGGAGATAGGCACCAGCACCCCTCGTCACCCCACTCGGGACAAGCGTGTCAGATAATGGATGGATGGATGGATGGTTTATTTTTCATTTAATAATCTTGACTTGCTGTGCTGTTCCTGTCTGCATTTAGATCAACAACATCCTGAAATATTAGAAATCTGATAGGTGAGGCATGCATTTCGTAATATTCCCGTTTACTTTCATAACCTCAATCAAATTCGGTGCAACCAATTGTATGCTACTTCAATATAAACTCTGGAGGAGCTGCAGAGGTTTACAGCTCAGGTGGGAGAATCTGTTGAGCATTAGTTGTTCTCTGAATAATTCTCTGAATCCAAGAAGAAAGTCATTGTTAAAATAGGGATGAAAACACCTTTTGGAAGTTTGTCACAAGTAGTGAAGGGTATTTAGCAATTATCTGGATGAAGGTGCTCTGATGAAATGCTTCAGGGCAAACATCTAAAACACTTTGTGCAGCGGAGTTAAACAGAGTAGGTTGGTAACCCTAAGCATACAGCAACAGTAAAAAAGGAATAACTAAAATCAAAGCAAATGGATGTGTTAAAAAGGCCCTGTCAAAGTGATAAAATGGTTATTAAAAAAAAAAAAACATTGGAAAGCATTTTTCCTCTATACTTTCTTTGGACATTGACATCTGAGGTTATAATGTAAAAAACAAAACAAAAACAACTTTAGCTTACTACGATTTAATTGTTTAAAAAATAACAGCTAGATTCAAGATTCATCACAACGTGTTAGAAGCAGTCCACTCTACTGAAAAGATCCACCCAAGGAACTGAGTGTACATGTCTACGGTGGGGGTAGATCAATGACAGCGGTTTGTTTCTTTTGTGTCTTTTTCTCTGTGTGTGGGGGGGCAGCACATGGTTCTCCATTGTGTCTATGTAAGGGACACTGGGACCAATACAATGCTCTCATGTAAACACACCTGTGTAAGTAAGAAAAAGAACCTGCCAGTCCACTTCAGAGGAGACAAGATGTGAAACCTCAAACAGTTATAATGAACCAATCAGGAGAGGAGGAGAACAGAACATGAAAAAAAAAAAAAAATCTACTAACACGGGACGGGTAGTTTAGCATGAAACTAACCGTGACTTTGTAAGTTATAGCTTTCTGTAGTCCTTCAGGGGAGATCTGAAGCAGTTCTGCCACCACTCGGATCTCCTGCGCGCTCACTACTGATGCCACCTCCTGGCCATCAGCCTCCAACACACAAAAGAGAAAAGATGTATTCAGTTTGTTGTCTGCAGAGGAAATCCCTGCAAGACAATCAGGCTTAATAAAGAAGGGCTGACTTTTCTATTTCATCATTAACTGCCCGTGTTGTGGCACAGATGAGCTTTGAATACAACAATTAACTCACTGAGCTCTATGGAATGTACCCTCTTTAGGTAAACAAGTTATTTGAATGAACTGAATAGTCGGAAATAAACTGTCATTGACTTTTAAGGTTTGTATTAATGAGATGAGAGCTGCCAAGTATTGTCAGAGATATAAGCTGATCATAATTGTTTTCTCTATTTTATGCATCCAAACATAAAAAAAGAAGTGTTCATAATTAGATATTTTATAGCACAATGTGAGCTTTTGCTTCGTATGAGGTACGAACTAACAGATGAGCTAATAAATAGTTTAAACAGATGCTACCTGAACAACATTCTGCATGCATGGCAGTATCCTGGTTGAAACTTTTGTACAGGGGAAAATCTGAAGCTCAAGTACAAGGAAAATATACTGCCTGAGCCACCCTTATTTAAATTTCAAATATGGCTGACATAAATAAAGTTTATTTTCAGTTCAATTTACCTCCTGTCTGCAACAATGGAGGACAGCAAAATAAACAGACAATACGACGACAAAGAGGTTTTTTTTATTTTAAGGACAAGCTCTAAACCAACACTATGGCAATCAGAAACAATAAGATTAAACCCTTTTCATGATTATTTCCAAGATCAATAAGCAGATGAATATCATGATTTGGTTGTAAAAGAAAATAGGATTTACATGATTGCAGGCTACAGTGTGTTTTATCATTTAGAACCCGTTAGGATCATATATCATCAGTAGAGTACCTGTGCCAGATTACGGTTTAAGCCTACCCTAAATGTGGCTTCATAGTTCAGGAACTTAAACTTACTGCATCAAACAGACTAGAAGTAGGTGTTCAGTTAAAGCCTGTGGCCACTAGTGAAATAATAGGAGAAAAAAATATTTATTTTACCTCTAATAATCCCCTGGCTGTAAGTATTACAGATCAGTTTGCCCTCTCATGTATTTGGTTTGGTTTTAGTTTGTCAAAAAATGACAAATTAAATGTAATGCCTTTTGAATTTCACTATCTCCAACTGTTTTAATACTTGCTCTCTGAAATGTCAGTGGGAAAAAGAAACTCAAATCCTACTGGTTCTCCAACCTGCAGCTAGAAATGCCATTCAACTGGGAGCAAAACATCAGTTTTCTATAGAAAACTGCATGGCTTCATCCATCATATCTTAAAAGCAGATCTAATAGCAGGATAAACTTTTTTTTTCTAGTAGTTTCATATAACAGGTGGTGTGGTGTTTTTAAAATACAGAGCAAATGGCTAGCCTAACAAGACAGACCTTTGTAATGGGGTGAAAGTCTCAGATAGGGTTTTTTGAGATGATGGGAACTTCCCTCTGATTAGTGTTTAGCTTGAATATGCAATGAAAACTATTCTCTCCAAACCAGGATTGCTCTTACTGCTTTCTTCACTTCATTCTCCATAAACAGGTAAAAGGTAAATACAAAATACAGACAGAGGGATAATTTTGAACAATGAATGAACCCAGAGAATTACCTCATGCCTTTGAAAGTAAACATTGCCCAGATGAAGTATGGATGAGAGGATTCTAAAGATGGCCGACTGGTCCTCAGGGGCGAAGTGAAGGATTTCCATCGCAGAGAGCAGACGTTGGAAATCATCTGCATCGCTTTTTCCTCTAATCAAACAGTCTCCTCCCTTAATTCAGAGAGAGGGTTCAAACTGAAGAGAGCACTGATCAACATGGTTGGCAATAAAAAATCTGTACTGCACACTTTTTCTCTACCTGGTTTAGATAATAGTAGGTTTCAGCATCTTGCAGGTAGAAAGCCTGCTTCTGCTGAGAAGGAAGACCTGCCAGCATCTCGTAGAAGATGTGATAGTTCCTCTCATCCTTGGCCTGAAGCAAACATTAGCTTTTCATTCTACAGACAACTACATGAGATAAAGATGCCATGCTGTGTCTGATTCTGTGGAAGTTACCTGAAAGACAATACGGGACTTTTCCAGCAGATACTGAGAGGTTATGGCACCACTAATTACACCACTAGATCAACAGAAACAAGAAGGGGTGGGGCACATTAGTAGGATTAAAAAATTGTTGCCGTCCAAATCAACATGTCTGATCCGCACTCACTTCTCCAGATAGACCTCTATGTATTTCCCAAAGCGGCTGGAATTATCGTTTCGCACAGTTTTGGCATTTCCAAAGGATTCCAGCAGGGGCGCTGCCTCCAGGATCTACCATGTTCAAAATTCATCCAAATTCATCAGATGAGCAGCAAAGAAGCAAAGTCACATATCAGTGCTGTAACTCTATCATCAAACAATTTGCACACTCATTCAGATAGAAAAGTAGGTTTGCTACAAGGCTACATGAAATCAACCCATATTGTTGGGTTACTACAGTTTTATTAGCTGTTGTGTAAATGCAGTAGAACAATTGTACATAGTCATTATAGATGGCATGCAAGAGATATGGTGCAGAGGTTTGTGCATGACTAAAATAGACATAGCATCCAAGCCGAGCTGGAGATCAAATAGTTTTCAAATGATTTTCTGAAGCAGAATTACTTCCTATAATAAGCAAGCATATAAACAAGTGGTATGGAACAAATACAGCATTCTGCTTGACTGCTCTGCAATTCCTTACCATGGCACACTTAAAGGTATAGTGGAGGATGTTCTTTTTCTGGGTGGATCATCAAAACAAGTGGTCCCCCTAATTGTCAATCATTCTGGTGATATGTTTACATAAAGCCGTCGTACGTGCTCGTCCCCATTTTCAATTACCGGTGGTGAGGCTGACATAGTGGAAAAATTGCAAATCTTCTATTGGAAAGTAAGCTTGTATGAGCGATGCAAACAGCAACTTTTAAATAGAGCATGCACAAGGAGAGAGGGGCTTTTTTTTTTTTTTTACTAAAGTGGAGAGGGCGGGTCTTTTTAAAAATTCACAAAAATCCTCCACTATAGCTTTAAACCATTCCATACATAAAAGTCTAAACGGAATACTCAGCTGCCATTCACTTTGTGAAGAAAGATGCAAAAAAATGAATTAGCTTTAAGTTCTCTGTCCCAAAATGTCCAGCATGCTTCGATAAAGAGCAAACCACAAGGAGGTATTGAATAAGAAGTGAATAACCCAAATTCAGAAGACAGACAGAAAAATATCTCTTTTTACCGAACAACTAAATAGGAAGGAGTAAATGAAAATGTAGGGATAACTCAAAATGAATGGCGAGCTCATTAGTGTTCCAGTACTGCTAATGAAACAAGGAGAGCAACACCGCAACCACCATTGCTACCTAAACGAAGTGAAGATGGTTAGTTTAAGGTAAAGATTAATGCATGCAGAATGAAAGACTACCTCAATCTTTCCATACGAAAAGACGTCGTAAGAAGCAGTAAAAGGGAAAAAACATATGTGAAAAGAGACATTACAAATCCTCTTTATTATGAAATATTCTATGAGCATCATGTTCTACGTGTCCGTATGTGTTCAAACCTGTTGCAATGGATTGGAGTTGTGGCTTGTTGCAGCCAGGTAGCGGAGCATAAGCTTGGTGGCCTCTGTTTTTCCAGACCCACTTTCTCCACTAAAACACAGTAAGAGAGCAGGAACCTTCCAATGTGCCCATCTATACTGCTCTTATAAACATTTTACTCAATACAATGTCCTGCGAACGATGCATTTCTTTTCATATATTATGTGCAAAAACCAACAAAAAGTAATGCATGATTGTATGGTGGAAGGAAAATGAAAAAAAGTTTTTATATATTTTATAAAATATGGAGGTAGTGCTGTTAGGATGCATTTCTTCAGCAGGGACAGGAGAGCTAAACGCAAGACAAGACGATGCAGTTATTTTAGACTAAAGCATGTTCATGTGTTGAAAAATGTTAGTTAAGGTCTAGAACTCGCTCTAATTAAGAATCTATGGCAGGAACCTGGATGTTCACAGACACTCCCAGAAATGTAATAGGCAAATGTTTCACTCTACAGCTACAAAGATGGTAGAAATACACCCAGATGACTTGTGGCTTGAACCAAAGAGCAAAGGTGTTCTATGAAGTATTATTTACAAGGTTCTGAGAAAAAAAACACAAGCTACACTTTATAAATCTTTATATTGAAAGCTATTTCCATAGAAAATTTATTTTCCTTCCTACTTTGTGTTGATCTCTCCTATTAGATTTCCATAAATACAATAAATAATACTTACGGATGGTGTTGTATATTTATAACCTGAAATTGATAATTTATCACTATTAAATTAAAGCCCAAAAAGGGGCTTAGTGACTTTCTTGCCAAGAAGATAACATTTATCCTCAAAAACCCTAATAAACACTAATCTCCCCCAATGATAAAAACGATTTCTAAGAACAAGAATTTATTTTCTAGTTTCTTAAATACTTTTTAATCCCTGTTTTCAAGCTGTTGGGCTTGCTAAGTGTTTACCTTACTAAATTACATGAGAACAGCCTTGGCTAGCATTACGCAAAGTCTCAATTCCTAGTCTGAGAGGAACTATCTGAAGCAGTGTCTCACATGCAAGTACACCAACACACCAACATCCAGGTACCTATACCACTGCCAACAGATTAGCACTAAATACCACCATTATCCAGGCCACACTACGGGAAGGTAGAATGCTGTGCGTTTTTGTGTGTTTAGGGACTAAGTGACCTTCAAAACTTTCCAGCATAAGGTTTCAGCTCACAGGCTGCTTGGCTAAGGATCAGGCCATTAATGGTCACTGTACACTAGACCTCAGTTAGCCCTTGACATGCACTCACTCACACACCACACACAAACCAGTAGTCCACTCACAAGACTCAGACCTGTGAAACAAAATCTGCACCTAGCTTAGACCTTGCTGGGCTTTCCTTACTGGTGTCTGCTTCCAAATATGGCTTAAGTGTTCAATGTGTGCATGACACATTTGTTTTAAATTCCATTCTCATTTCTGCTCATTTCTCTAGACAGAAACAAACATGCATTAAAAACCTGTGCATATAAAACAGGAAAGTTTCCATCACTTAAAGAGTAGACATATCTGTGGTGACGGTACTCTTTTGCAGCTTTCCTGAAGACATTTTTGCTCTTATCTAGGAGACTGTAAATTCAGTCAGCTTTCACTTAAATGTGTTGGAGCGCTGATGTTTTGAATCTGCATGGATGTCCATCTTTCCAAGTTCATTCCCAAGTGAGATTCAAGTTAATGACCACCTTAGTTGTGGGAGTCTTTTGTTATGTAGGAGCCATATGTTAGACTAGTTTGTTCATTAATAGGTCGTGCCTTGGAATAAAACCAACTAACCTTATTACATTTTATCACATTAAAGCCACAAATCTTCATTTATTTTATTAGGATTTATTTTTTTTGCTTGACCAGCATAAATTGGTGCGTAACTGTGAAGTGGAAGCAAAAAATGTGTTATTGTTTATATGAAGAAAAATCTAAAAAGAGTTGCATGTATATACTGTTATTTAGCCTCTTAGGACACCATTACCAGCTCTTTACAAAATAGATCTAGACTTTATGGACTGGGTGGAGGGCATTTGGATACTTTTCAAGCTTTGCCAAAGACTCTTAATCGTCTTTAGGTCTGGACTTTGACTGGGTCATTTCAGGAAACAGAGGTGATTGGATCTAAGTCATTCAAACGTATTTCTAGTTGTTAATGCTTCAGTTCTGTTGGAAGGTAAACTTACAATCCAGTTTTTAGTTCTTTTCAGGTCTATTTTAGGATGGCCTGTATTGAGCTTCATCCACATTATAAATAGCTTTGATCATCTTCCCTGTCCTTGTTGAAGTAAATATCCATACAGCATGGTACTTGCAAAATGGCTATCTAAATAGTGCTTGATTACTTACTCCTTTAGGGACATATTTCACACATGTTTTTTTTTTTTTTTTTTTTGCATTTCAAACAATTAAAGACATATGTACTTGTAGTTACAATTTTCTAACTACTACATGTCACAGCAACCAGCTGAAGCTGCAATTAAAGTATTATTGAGTTATTATATTTGGGTTATAGCACTAACTTTTTTGAAGTGGAAATCACCTGCTTTGTATTAAAGTAAAAAGGATTATGTACTCTTACCTGATTATAATGACCTGGTTTTGTTTGGCATCCATCATTTTGGAGTAAGCAGCATTTGCTATGGCAAACAAATGCCTGTAAGAGAAAAAGTCATGACCAGAAGCTTCTTCAACACAAATGCTGTACTAGTAGGATGGACCACTAGTCCACATGAGTACATTGATATTGAAATCCCTTGTCTGATTTATGCTCTTTTTTTTCTTTTTTTTTGCATCTAACTAGTGCATTTTAAAGCCAAATATACTGCAACAGTTTTGTATTTGCTATTTGCTAATGACTTATTAAAGTCAAAATGTATTTTGTATTATGAACAATGTTTTGAAAGAAATGCATAATACCAAATCCTCGTTATTTTAGTTTGTTTGCATTGTATGCTTGCAATGTCGGCATTGTATGCTTGCAATGTCGAAATGTAAAAACCACATTTTACATACGGAGGGTGTTCTCCCAGAGCACGACCTTTGTACAGCAGCACAACATCTGTCCCGTAGATATTGTACATCTTGTAGGGATTCACAGACACCAGTATGCTTCCTATATATGTCTGAAAGAGAACAGTAACATATAAAAAATGTTTTTAAAACACTTGAATTAACAGATGTCAATAGTTCTAAGGTTGAAAGCGTGTTTGAGCCCTTACAATTTTATCTATTTTTTGTTTTCTATATTCAGATATATTTTATTACCATAAAAACATTATTTTGGAAGGTATATAACATGCAGTTTTGAAAAACATTATTTATATTTTTATTTGCTTTTAAATAAATGCTTTTTAAACATCTGGCAAGAATTCTCACCATTTTTTAAATAATGAAATAAATGTGATAAAAAAAATGGGCTTTCTTTTTTTGGTTTAAATTTACTAGACACTTCTAGGCAAATTACAGCCTGAAGTAAAGTAAGTTAAAACTGAACTGAAGTTATTTCTAAGAAATATATGAAATAAAGCCAAAATAAAGTAGGATAAATGCAACAATAATAACCAGAACCATATAAAATTAACCATTAAAATAACAAAAACTTTTTTTTGCTCAAGACATTTAGGAAAATATCTTGTGGATTGGAGAGAGAGCACCCTTTGGCATAAAACCAGTACAGTATCTCAAGGGAAAAGAACAAACATGGAAAATGGTAAATCTCTAGAAAGGCAAATAATGTTTGATAGTACTTAATACTTATTTAAAAATATGAAATTTATAGTTTTTGTTCTTTTTTAGATACTTACATAGATAAGATGTCTGTCAAACCTTCGCCTTAAGTTCAGTAAAACAGCTCCTTCGTCCATCTCTCTGAAAAGGAACAGAATGCAGATAATGGAGAAATTTCTTTGAAGTTTTTATAGTGTTTTTTTTTGTATGATTCTGCCTCATATTAGACGGTTTTTATTGTTTTTTTCTTTTTGAGTCAGTCTTAAAAATTACTTTGTCTTTCCTTTTAATATATTTTAAAATGACTTACTGTAATTGAGTCATATCCTCCACACCATCTTCCTCCCTGCACTCCCGATGAGTGATTGTAGGCATTCTTCTGATTGAGTACATCTTTAACACAAATGTTTAGAGCCATTAGGAAATGATGCAAGACAACAGGCCTTAATTTAACAAACTTGCATAAAAAACATTTGCAATGGGATTTTTCAAAGAATTTGAATTAATTTTTTGTTCCTAAAATAATCTAGGATTTTATATTACCTGTGACGCAGTTGGTTTACCAGCCATCAGTAATGTTATGCCTTGGTTTCTACCTTATTTGCTCATAACAACTCAAAGCTTAAATGTTTTTGACAATCACAAAAATATGAACAATTACCTTTTAACTGGGGCAAGTTTGCTTCTGTTTAATTGTTAACAGGCTTAATTGTTAACAGGCTAAACATAATTTCCATCCATGATAAATTCCAAACATGATCATTCAAATTTAGGGGTATTATAATAGCCTTAGCCAAGCTAGTTGTCTAAGGCATTTGTTGTTTCCAACAAGATCATTACCTTGTCAAACCATTGCCCTCGTGGTTCCCCATCTCTATTGAGATTCCACTTCCCAGGTTCTTCCCCTTCATCTCTGTGCCTCATTAGATGCTGGGAGTGCTCAGGGAGCTCTCCATCTCCATACAAGGACCACTTGTTGAGGTTCTGCACTGTACCATGAGGTAGAACCCTCTCTGCCCCCCACACATCTAGATCTTCTTGCATGCCTTCGGCTCCTGAGCCATGTGCCCAGTGTTGTTCAGGTCCAGCTCCCTGGACATGTGGTGATACTACAGCATATGAAGGTAGACGAAAAGAAGCTGCCTGTAAGTGAGATTTTTGTAAAGCACCGGAAAGGTTCAGGGGTTGTGGGGTGCTGGGCGCCCCAAGCCTCGTCATGATATTACCTTCCGGGAGGCGGTATTTTGCTCCACGAAGGTTTGGGTTCTTAGATAATGCTTTCGATAGGTCAATTGATTGCGGAGAAGTAGTTGCTTGAGAGCGTGTCATGAGTGTTCCATCTGGCAACCGGTAAGAAGAAGATCTGATGTTCTGGTTGCGGAGGGCATTAGAGAGATTAAGTGAACGTTGCTCAGGGGTATCAGTTGGACCATGCTGGCTCAGTAATGATGTGCTTGGGAGAGTGTAAGAAGCACCCCGGATGTTACTGTTCAGCAAAGCACCAGACAGGAGAGGGCTTGTCGGACTCTGAGGTTGATTTCTTGAAAACAGTGATGATCCTTCCGGGAGTTGAAATTTTGCTTTACGGAGGTTTGCATTCATCAAAGCACTAGACAGTCCAGGTGAAGAGGAAGAATTTGCAGCACTCTCTGTCTTCTCTCCTGGACGTGTTAAAAATGATCCATCTGGTAGTCTATAAGAGGCTTTTTGAACATTTGCATTAAGAATGGCCGAGGAGAGCATTGGGGAGGAAGAAACAGGTGCTGGCTCATTTCTTGTAACCAAAGTTCCATCAGGCAACCTATATGTAGCTTTACGTACATTAGAGTTTAAAAGGGCAGATGACAACATAGAGGAAGACATGGTGGAAGGACCTGAGGCAGGTTCAGCAGGTTCTTTTCTGGTGACCAATGAGCCATCAGGTAGCCTATAAGTGGCTTGACGTAGGTTTTGGTTCTGCAAAGCGCTGGAAAGCACAGAGGGGGAAGACCTTACATTACTAACACCAACTCCAGCATCATTTGTACTTCTATGTTTAACAGAGCCGTTAGGCATTGTCAAAGTACCACTGGGAAGCTTGAACATTGATCCTTGGATCTGAGAAGTTCGTAGTCCTCCAGAGAAAAGTGGGGAGCTACCTCTACTGCTTCCTGGTGGGGGTCCTATGGAAACAGGGGCTGCTGAAGCCAGGGAGAGGTGTTGCTGTAAAGGGGATGTGAAGGAAGCATTACGTAGCTGAGAATTAAGTACAGCAGAAGACAGGTGTGGTGAGGAAAGAGGCGAGGGGACCAGAGGGCCATATGGATTCACCATTTGGATCTCTTGTGCAATACCTGCTTCCTCCCCATGTACTCTGGGCAAAGGAGAAGGAGTCCTTTGTAAAGATGCTGTATTGCTAGAATTGTGCAAATAAGGATTATGAAGTGTACGCCCCATATTAGGGGATGGTGGTAGTTGTTGAGGAAGAACTTGGGAACCTGGTAAAGCATTGGTTAGCATAGGGGATGGGCCTGGCTCCATCAGTGTGTAATCATACTGAATACTGTTTTGCAATTGTAGGGGGACACCATGGGGATGATTAGGCAAATGTACAGAAGGCTGAGAAGATGCATGCCTCAGACTATGAGGTCTCCGATGGGGTGAGGGAGAAGCAGGGTGAGAGATGTGGTACATGGGAGAGGCTGAGCGGGAAGGCTGAGGAGATCTATGATGCAGGGGCTGTGGAGATGGGGGTCTACTCTGGAGTCTTCGGATTGAGGGCTGGGGAGAAAGAGGACCACTTTGTTTTAAAGATGGCTGGGGAGAGACAGGGGCTGCTACTGGAGAAGCCCTAAATGACTGCCTTGACTGTACCGATGGTTGGTTTCTGGGCATTCGTACAAGTGGCTGTCCCCGACCTACAGGTCTGTGAAAGGCTCCTTGGGCAGGACCAGTTCTCTTGGTTTCCCTTAAACCTGCTGGCCGAGAGCCTGATATACCTTGCATATTGGTTCCAGATCCCATTTCCCTTGAAGGCGATGCAGGGCCTCTATGTATAGATGCCCTAAAGGGAGCTACTTGCTGAGTTACAGGGGGCCCAGGTCTACTGTGTCTTTTTAAATAGGGATTGGCTGGTGAAGGTTTCACAGCTCCCATTGGCACATGGCTTCTCACTCCTGACCCTCCTCTCAGCCTGCGGGTAGAGGAGCGGGTTGGGAGGGGTCGAGTGGAAACACGTGATGGTGAAGGTGAGCGATGGGGGGAAGCTGGGCGGAATGAATGTTGTGGAGAATGAGATATTTCATGTTGAATTGGGCTACGGCTTTGTGGAGAGGGACGTGGTGGAGAAGGGGAACGCCTGATCGTAGATGTTTTTTTTCTCCCATTCATCAATTGCGGTCTCAGTGGGGGCAGATGCACTGCATCTGGAGGGGGTTGCTGTCTGAATGATAACCTTGGGGATGACGGGGGACTTTGCCTGTTTCTTACTGATCCTCGTGGAGATGCCAGGGGGCTAGAGGGTGGAGAATGGGGTCTGACAATGGATGGGCCCCTATGTAACCCATTTCTTCTTCGTTCTTTTGTAAAGGATGGTTTAGTTCTAACTGTCCTCCCCCTTGACGGGCGTCTTTGGCTTGCCATTGAGGCCTGGTGAGTGTGCCAAGGCAGATGAGGAGAAAAGTAGGGGTCTGACTGAAAACCAGACTGAAATTGTTGGAAATCGACTGGATGTGTTGAGAAGTGGGGTGAATGAGGCACTCGTACTTCTTGTGATCCTGGCCTCAATGATAACTGGGGAGATAGCAGGGGAGTAATCTTTTGCACTGGCACAGGGGAGGCCATTGGTGAATGCAGTTGTGAATATAATTGTTGCTGCATTTGTTGGGCTCCAGGTGAGATTTGCTCTAATTGAAATATATGTGGATCCTGTGCTTGGACTGCTTGATATACTTGCGGGGAAAACTGAGCAGGTAGGGGAGATGGAGACAAGTGATTTGGATGAACAGCAAAAGGGATGTGAGTTAGCTGAGAAGATGGAAGGTACCCTTGTTGATTGCTCATAGCTGTTGGATAGATAGAGTCCTCAGTAGGCATTGCAGGAAATTGCTGAATTAAGTCATTGGGCAAAGAAGGTTGTCCAGAAAAGTTAGCTGGGATTTGGTGGTCATATTGTACATCTGACAGAATTTCCTGATTGTTGAGTGCAAATGATGGATTAGGAGAGGCAAACATTTGGGGAGGTGGTTGATTTTGAAGAGAAGGTGGTGGTGGTAAAGTTGCTACATCTAGCCTCTCTTTTCCAAACAACACAACCTGGGGCCTAGGGACTTTAAACTGCTCTGACAGAAATGGTTCAGCTACAGTCGAATAAAACTGTTCCTGACCATAAAGTTGTCCTGTCTCAGCTAAATTTTGCTCAGGGATCATTGTGACGTGTTGCTGATAAGGGCTGTACATTTGTGCACTTTGCGCATATGCCAGCATTTGGTCATTAAATGGCCCTGGGACTACATCATGAGTGCCATTCATTATAACATATGGGTTTGAAATTCCATAGTTAGAAGGCATGTTGAGGTCAAAATAATCCACATATTGCTCAGGGTAATATGAATCATAAAATCCATCCTCAAAATAGCCATATGAGTCTGGCTCTACAGAGTACATAAATCCATCTTCCCCATAGTAGTACTCTGCTCCTTCATGGCCATAGTAGTCTTCATATTCATCATCATAATAATCATATGGGTAACCATAGTTATCTACATCATCATCAAAGTAGAGCTCATCATCATAGTAGAAGTTACCGTCATCATCGTAATAACCAAACTCATCCTCCCACTCTTCATCGTCATAGTATATTTGCTCTCCATAAGGATCAGTTTGGTCATAGTTAAATGACTCTCTTTCAAAGGTTTGTGGTCCCCACCTATTCTGGTAGTCATCTTCATATCCATAATTATCATCATACTCATATGGCCCATTGAGTCCCCCTCTGGTATTCCGGGTTGCAAAGGAGGGTTTCTTTTTTCGTCCTGCCCGCCCCCCTAGGCGACCATGACCCATAGAGGACAGGAACCTACCAGTCAACCAGTTAGTTGTTGCAGCCATCCTACCAACCATCTGACTTTTACTCTTAAACTCTTGTCCTGTTTTCTTCTTTCCAAACATTCCTTTAAACTTCCCTCCTAACCCTTTTGCCTCAGATGCCATTTTATTACCCTTACTCCCCAAGTTTGATAAATTTACTGTCTTTTTAGATGTGGTCTCTTTAGGGGGATCCTCTTTTTTGTTAAATAAGCTGAAACCAGACAGACCAGGTTTTTTGTCAACTGTCCCAGATTTCCCCCCAAAGCCAGCAAAAAGCTTGGTGTTTCCAAGAAGTGGTTTACTACCTGTAGGGGGCTTCTTTTTTTTGGAAAGTCTTAGAAACAGGCGGGAGGTACTTTTAAGGTTTCTCTTTGGTTTTGCTTTTTCTGCCTGTTTAGAAGGCATGCTAAAAGGAGAGGACTTTCCTGTGATGCCTGTGAGAACTTTGGAGGCTCCTTTAAGGTGAGATCGTGCATCCACCTTTTTGACCAAGTTCTTGTTTTGCCCTGCTGCAGCCAAGCCCATCATGCTCTTGGAGGCCCCTTTGAGATCACTCATCTTTTTTAGATTAACTACATCCATGCCTTTTTTCACTGGTGGCTTCTTCTTCTGATCGTCTTCTACCTCCTCATCATCAGGAGAAGAGCGTTTAGGCTTCATAGCCACAGCTTTGGAAGCCCCTTTTAGAGCTGCCTTCCCTTTACTTTTGTCCCCCTTGGCAGGCTTTGTGGTCACTTCCTCTTCTTCACTCTCATCACTTCCAGTTTCTTCAGACAAAATCTCCTCTTCCTCTTCTTCTGAACCTTCTTCTGACTCACTAACAGGTTTCTTTCCTTTTCCTTTCTTCCCATCATCCTTACCCTTTGCTGGTGGCTCAGAAGCCTTTTTACCACCTTTTTTGTCATCTTTCGCTCCCTTTTTCTCTTCCTTTCCTCCTTTCTTTGGTTCATCTGACTTGCCCTTCTTGGCTGATTTTGGGTCACCTTTCTTTGGTGGCATGTTGTATGCTTATATCCTTCAACAGAAGATAAACAATTTCCCCAAAATATTGCTGAATCCGGTGGGTGTAACAAAATTAGTGTGTTGTACCATCATAAACATTCTTTCATTTACATCTGAGTTGATCCCATGTTTGCATTGCTTTTTCCAGCACTGATTTGTCTCTCTGAAAACATTTTAAAGTACTCATAGATGCACCCTTCCCAGATAATTTGTTTTATGAAGCACCCTAAGATAAACTCAAACCACAGTCTGCTAAAACATGATTTAGTAATGGAGTTGAAATCTCAGCCATCTGTATTCACTTGGATTACAGTTCTTCAGTTATCAGAAAAATACTTGCTGTGTACATAAGGAGGAAGAAATCTGTCCGGTAGGGTTGAAATAGCAGCTGGTCGGGTTAAATTTGAGGTTAACCATGTATTGCTCGAAGATGTAGAGTGCATCTCGTCTTGTTAAAAAGTATATTCCAAAGTGTAAAAAAAAGTATATTCCTTTATTTTGTTATGTTTATAAGTAACCTTCCAAAATCATCTGATGTATAAATCATCCTTCCATTCCATTAACAGAGACAGTGTAGTCCTTTGTTTGACTCTCATTGTAAGTCCGGTCCGTGAGCCAGCAGGGAATCCTCATCTTGGCCGTTGCACCTACTTTGGCAGCAAGTCTCTCCAACAAGGAGAGACAGTTTAAGTGCAATACTATGAGCCGCGGTTGTCCTCTTTGTTTTAGAGTTAGTGTCCATGTGTGTTTCATTGCGGTTGTATCCACCCACAACCCACGTCAGCTTTGGCTTTGTGACCTCCTGCAACCTTCTGCCTCTCTCTCTGGTTACTGAAACCCATATTCTAAAGTTTCCCTCAGTTTGACCTCTTGTCTTTTTTCTCAATGTATCTGCAGTCCCAATTGAGCCTGTATACTGTCTGACTTCACATGCATGGGCAATCTGAGTGAGCATTACCTTTTAAAGCTGCAAAGGGCACCTTAATATAGCAGGTATGCTACCTTAGTGTAACCATATCTACTGGTTCACCTGTGTATGAATAATGCACGCCGGCTGAGCTGTTGCTAAACTGTGTCTGAGCGGCAAAGTTACTCTGAGCCAAAAGATGCCCCTCATTAGTAGGATGGACATCAGCTGAGAATGATGCATGGTACTCCACTGAACCATCCAACACTATAATGCATGCAGAAGCCACAGCTGTTGTACAAGACTATAGAGCTGCAGGATTTGAATCATGATAGTATTTTCAATTAAAAGATATTATATATCTGTTTTTTTCATCTAAAACAAACATTCTACATAACTTGGACATCTATAAATATAAGTTTCATTATAAGTTTCAATTAGTCGTTATCACTGATTTCATTATCATGTAGCCTATAGTTATTAATAGTTCACAATTTATAATCCTGTGGAGCACTTAAATTATTTTAAACCATTAAAATCTCCGTATGTTTGACTGAACGTCTGGATGAATCACAGGGTTGGTGATTGAACGAGTACAGTCAGCGATAGCTCATTGGTGATTGGCTGATGCTAATTCATCAATGATGGCCTGACATGACCAGGAGGTCATTTCAGTGGCAGATATGAATGTTTAATGAATGGCCTGAGTTCCTCCTACGCAGATAAGATGAAACATTCATTATCTGCTCCTCTATATATATCACAATAGGGTCAACCCCACACAGACAAAGAGGAATAAACAGAGAGGATTGAGTCAAAGGTTAACAGCCAGGAGCCAAAGAGCAGATAGGGAAAAATAAATATATTTTCTTTCCTAATATGACTTAATACAGTGCCATTCATACATCTAAATCACATTCTTACTGTGTAATAACTATGAAGCAGAAAAACATGACATCCTATAATTTCTTTTAAAAAATGTAGCCATATGCAATTCAAAGCTGTTCAGCGTAGGATGTGTAAAAAAGGAATTGAATTCAAAAGTTTAGTGCTGACAGAATGAGGTACCCTCCTTTTTAATAACATTTCTGCCTCATTCTACTCTTTTATTGCTGACCTTCCGGGACTGAGCTACATATTTAAAGCTCTATGAGTGCCCCCAAGTGGTTGTATAATTATGAGCTAAATCAAGCGTTGGTTAAAATAAATACCTAAAAGTTAATTTGGAAACATTAAGACCTCCCTTCTTTCCTTATTTTGTAATAAAACTATGACTAGGTATTGTTGGAGAATTGCTTGATTATAGCACTATGTTCTTCAACCATTAAAACAAAGGACTTATATGATACACAATGTCAGGAACAAACCATATATCTTAGGGCTTCACAAAACAGCTGTGATGCAGTGAAATTGTTTGCATGTGATTTTAATATCCAGGAAAAGAGTAAAGAGGGTTTAATCCAAATATTACCGGGACCTTTCCTTTTCAAAACTTTAGATTATGTGTTTTTGACAAAAATCTAAATAAAATACCTTAAATCAGTGGTTGTTATTGGATGCAATATTAAAAGTTAAAGCTGGAAAAACATAGTTTTGATCTTTTTATGAAGTGAGCCCAAATTTGTATCACATTTCCCATAGTGACCACAAGTGTTTATCATATCCTGCAGGCTGGGCAAACAGCAACAACAGACACTGGTATCATTTAACAAAGGACACCAATAAGGTTATTCATGGTGATCAAGTACAGATAAAAGTTCAAAAGTTCCTCTGTCTACATCAGATATATTGGTTCACTGAATACTATTGTTCAACAAACATGTAAAGCAATTCATGTAAACAATCGAACATGCTTGATGGTAATCTCCTGTTTGTTGTCTGATAAGTGAGTAAACTGGTGCACTTTACTCATTTATCAGACAGCCAAGGTGTGTTAGGAAGAAGTGAAAACAAAATAGGAAAGAAAAAAGTATCTATACTACATGACCAAAGCTGATAGCAAACAGTTGTAACATGACAACTAAAACTGAGATTTTGAGTTAATGTATTGTACTGTAAGAGTAAGAGTTTCTGTCTCTTTATGCTCACACCTAAAAGGCTTAAGCAATGTTTAGATATACAGATATCCCCAGAGATGTGGTCATCTAATGAGTACTTCTTTTGATGTTAGAATGAGAGAAGTGAATTGACAGAGGAGACAATAGGCTTTTAAAATGTCACAAATACGTATAGGATCTTAATTCCACAAAGGAATACAAAGAATGGAATAATAATTTGCTAATGTATTTCAAGTTTCCCTGTTTCACACATTACAAACCATAAGATCCATTAAACATTTCCAAACGTTGATGGCCAACCGGAAGAGTGCATCATGGCTCATCCAAGAGGAGAGAAAGAAAAAAGGCAACATCTGAGGTAGATTTCACTTGTCTCTGTTAAGGTTGGTGTTCAGGATTCAATAATGGCAGAAAGATGTGGTGGTCAGATGATGGTCTGAGGCTCCTTTACGAGCTTTCCATGATAAAAGCATTAATGGTTGCTGCTTTTGAGCCAAAAAATCCTTAAGGAGCCACAATCTTGGTGGTGAAGTCTGTCCTGATTACTCATTTGATTCACCTGCTTATCTCTGCCCAGTTCTCATTACTGTTCGTTTCATCCACCTGCCTCAGCCTCTAATTAACCAGCCTTCAACCAGTCATCAGTGCCAGATTGTTTCGAGTCAGTGGTGAGCCTGGAACCAACCTCATCCGCTTGGCTCGGACTGAACTATAAGACCAGGTTAGTGACTCACACGTTCATTATTATCCTCCGCCAGATTGACTGGTCACTAAACCGTTGTCTCCTCCTGCAGAGGTTCCTGCCGTAGAAGCCGACGCCGCTCACTGCAGTTCTGTTTCCAATAAAAATTTGAAGAAATCTAACTTTTTATCTGCCTCGACTCCTATTGTTCTGAGCTTGACATAAGGAGTATGAGTGGTTTTAGCAGACTGGTCTTAAGCGGTGACAATAAGTGGAAGCACTTGACCAAGTCAGCCTCTTAATGGCATAGGAAAAAATGTTTTTGGTTGGCCTAGTCAAAGTGTGAACTTAAGAAGCTGTGGGAAGACCTTAAAAAGCTATTCACACAGAGTTAGTATTTCAAGATAGCTAGAGATCTATATTTGAAAAGAATATTTATACCCATTTTACTTTTCTAAAATAACATTTTAAATCAACAATGAATAATAATGTCATAATATATTTCCATTTTTAAAAATTAGATCTAATGTGAATAATGTTGAATTTACATATATGACAAAAAAAGACAAATTTTATAGAGAAAAATAGTTTGTATGTCTCTTACCTTGTTTTTTTGGGGGGGAGTTAATATGTTGAGATGTTCAATTTCTAAAAAACAAACTGATGAGCAAATCCTCAAGGTAAAAGGGAAAACGATCCGATCAACAGGCTTCTGTGTGCAGCTCCACTGATTCTAGTCCTTTTCTGAGACCGTGCGGACTAACAGGCAACATTCATTTCACTTTGCTCTTAATGATGCAGGATTGGCGCACACAAAAGACCCACATAAGTGCAGATACCCTCTGCCTCAGCAAAAGCTCAGTGTCTATTCCAACAAATGTATGACAGTGAGCTGTTTACAAATCAATTCATGCATCAGTGTTGCTGCGATTGGGTTACTATGAAAACATTTTGCAGTTCTTTATGCCTGTGCAGCACTGGCACACAAACCTTCCTGCCACAGAGTCTCCGAACAAACAATTTAAGGTGTCTATTGTGCATTAATGGCAGCTTTTTAATGTACACACAAACATACAAAAACAGAGGCATTGTGCTATCACCAAGCAACAGTTGTTTCTGCACGTCAGAGAAGGGATTTGTTTTAAAAGGCCTGGATTTATAACGGCCGGTGAGGGACTTATCAGCGCTGCTCAGACGATTGTACATGTGCTATGTGATCTATATGTCTTCTTTAAATATGAATGCATGTCTTGGAGACAAAGTTAGTTTTTTATATATATATAATTTGTTACCCATATTGATGGTTACATAAAATAATTGTATTTGAAATACTTTCTATTTATTTATTTTAGAGAATATTTAACTGTCTGATGCACTGAATGATTATATTTTTATTTTTGCAGAGTTCCAGGATATTTAGGCCAAAAACAGTGACATGCTTATTAAGTGTAAAATGATTGCAGAGTCAGTTGTTTTCATATCAAACTGGTTTCAATAGTTTTTGCTCCTTGTAAAATTAGGAAATATTTTTTCACAGCACTATATTTGAAAAAGCAATCAGTTAGAATTCAACATGTCAAGGAGGATTTTACCTCTACATGAAGAACAACTTTTAAAAAAAGACCATACCTTGGCTTTTAGATTATATGCCAATTGAAAATGCTATCTGCTTTTATTTAGGAAAATGTTTTAGCTTAATGAAGCAAAGTAGTACAATGGAGAAATAAACAGTAGAAATTAATCACAACTTTACAGATTAAAAAAAAATAAAAATCACAATAATATAGGAGAACAAGGAGCATTATGTAGAACCCCCCTAAGATGCTATATATGACATATTGCTCCATCAAGCATTTGCAATAACTGTTTATGGTAACAAGGCTTTCCCGTTTCCGTGGCGTTATAGACCATTCCTTGCAGAATTGTTTCAATGAATTTTGTGGTTGTTCTTTTTTTCTTTTTTGTCTTAATTTTGGACATGCTTGTATGCTTTTTTTTCAAAATCCTGCTGCTTAACACAAGTATGCCTAATTAAGGTTTTAATTCATATAATTGTGGTCATACATACACCCGGATATACTGCTAGAGAGCAGAGGTCATGGAGGTATATTAAAAATATAGATTGGGATTTCTCCTAACCCAAATAAACTGATTCAAATCACAAATAACCAAATCAATCCAGCAGTAAGATAATCAGATTTGTTTTAGGAGCTAGTCAGAATATTTGACTGATAATCACCTACAAAAGAATCTCCTTTCTCACCATAACAGAACAGCAGATCACCTGCTCTGGAGAATGATGATGGATCTACTTTTACAGGATTCTTTCTTCCTGCTGCAAGCAGTACCTTTAATGGTCCAAAATAGACACAATGTTTGTAGCATAGATATATAAATGTAATCCTCAAAGCAATGTAGAGACAAAAGCATACTAGTTTAAAGATGTATCCTATGGAGAGGCAATCATGTCTTATCTCTGCATGTCATCATCAGCTTGAACTGACAATAAAACATCTGCTCCTCTGTTTACTTAAGGCGGAGTGTATCCATTCTGAGTTTGTCCCTGTATGCATTTTATGTTTTCATCTGGCTGAATCTGGGTAAGAAAAGTTAAAGAATTTATGCATTTCTGAAGAAAAAATAAACAGTAAACATATCAAATCTATGATGCAAAAAAGTATAAACAACAATCAGAATATATTTAATCAGATTAAAATGACATGTGTGTCTCTATTGTATCAGAGGTGTTTTTCTAGTGAGAGGTAACTTGGCTGTAGTGAAGCAGCAGTAGAACATGAGGAACTGCAGCATCGTGTGATGAGCAGAAGGAACCAGAAGGGGGCAGATAAGACGTTGAACCTTTTTTTTTTTTTTTGCCCTATTCATGTATCCAATGCATTTCTATTATTTATCCTAAGAAATTGTTCTGAGTTCTGTGTTCAGGAGTAGAAAATAAACGGAACCATCTATATACTTCATATATAAGCTGCCATTCTTTTGTTTACATTCCATGACCATCTCTCAGAAATCAGTATTCCATGATAAAGCTGTAAATCAAAGTTGCTTAAAGGCACTTTACGTCACATTATTTTCCCTACTTAGTTACACCAATGCATTGCCTGAGAAATGGAAGTATAGAACAAAGTTAAGCTTTGAAAAAAGACGTTCCTGTCAGCCTAACTTAACAGGTCAGGGGAGAGGAGCAGGGGCGGTTCTAGACAGGGGCCAAAAGGAGGGCCAGTGCCCCTGTAGAACTGGTTCTGTCACCTGTACTGAAAACATACACTAAAAAAAGTTTAGATTTAATTAAAATAAGTGTATTTTACATTGTTTTAGGAAAAAAAACATGACTATTACTGTAACTCATTTCAGGTGCATGATAATTATCTAATTTTTTAAGAGCAAAAATACTAAATTCCTTTGGGAGAGCAATATAATCCGTCAAAGTTAATAAAACCCCATTTGTTTAGAGCCGCCTTTGACTGTTGAAGTTAAACTGCTAACTAAAGTATTATTATAAGGTTATGGTCCAATTGTTTTATACATTTTTTTAAATCTTTATTTTTCTTCTATTGTATTATCTAATTCATGTTAAGCACTTTTAATTGTCAGTGTACTGAATTGTGCTATACAAATAAACTTGCCCTACCTTGATTTAGGAAAAAATAACAAGAAATGACCAATAACTTATTTCAGGTGCATGCTAATTGTCTCAATTTTTAAGAGCAGAAACACTAAATTCCTTTGGTAGATCATCATAATCACCTGCTCAAATTAAGGGAAAATACAGTAATTTTAAGAGAATGTTACATTTTTGATCAGTTTTTATAGTAAAATACTAGTTAATTACTTATCATTATATGTGCTGACAGAACAGACCGTGACTGCTTTGTCATTTGGACCACTTTTAATTATTTCACCTTTGTAATTTAATTTAACAAACACTTAGAAATTGCAGTTAGCTATAAGCTTCACTCATAACAAGCTATGATCAATTTTCTTCTGTTACCTAAGTCTGCTACTATGGCTTTGTGGCTCATATACTGTAACAGACTAAATAATGAGCTATTGTCCTGTTTATCTTTTTGATTTGTTAGAGACATGAAATCCACCCGTGATCATTCTGGAGGATCTGCAATATAAACAGCTCAGATGGGGAATCTATTAATCGTGTGCTGATAAAACTTGACTTTATGAGAAACAAGATGAAAGAATGGTCAGGTGTCCAATGTAAAGCTTGGGACACATCTAGAATATGACACAAGATCCTTTAATTACACCAAGATTAGGCCATTAGGTAATAGAAAACTAACACTGCATGTCCCTGAATGCACCATCTGCAGAATTAAAGATGGTGGTGGCAGGAGGAGTGTTCTTCTGCTGGAACAGAAATGCTGGTCAAAGGTGATGGGATTGGTGGACAATGACCCTAATCACAAAGCCAGAGATATAATGGAGTATTTCAGGCTAAATTCAAAAGTCTAATTAATTAACCAATACATAAAAAATAGAGTTTCACAGATACTTTTTTGTAGATACGCCTCAGAAACCAGCGTTGTAGCCAAATGGGATGTGGGGGTTCATGATATAAGGAGATTAATAAAGCTACTTTTCAGATTTCTGTTTAAAAAATAATTCAAAAAAGGTTTCATGTTTTTCCTCCACTTCTCAATCATGCATCACTTCCTGTAAAAGAGGTTGAAGGTGAAGAATGCCTCTCTAACTTTATTAACTGAACCTATTTAACAGCTACAAATTAAAAAGCCTTCTTCTCCTGATATCCTGAAAAGTAACAATCATACAAAATAGCATTATGAGTGAAGATGACCCTAGATTCCCTTTCTTAAACCTGGCTGTGCTTGTTGCCGCTTTGCCCCGCCATATGGAGCCGAGCAGCATCAAGTGTCACGCCTGCTCACAACACCCGCCCAGTTAAAACCCTACCTTTGTTTGTGGTTAGGCTCCAGAATACTCCATCTCTTCTTTCCACGTCAGGTTATATCCAAACACCATCGCTTCATCCACAGCACAGTCTGAAGAGGCATCTTCTTCACATCTTTTAGCCCACTTTCCCTCTAGTGAAGCCTCCCACTCGGTGCCCCTCTCCTGGACCGAAGATCTGCTTGTTAATATTTAAAGGCACTATTGTGCTTGTGTGTGCAGGCGAGTCAATGGGAGCCCATATATTCTTGGAGAGAAAAGTGGCAAGCCTGCCATGGAGCACCAACAGCAGGGATGCTGGCAGTGGGGTTGGGGTCAAAGGACACCAAGCATCAGGTTCTGCATCATGAACACCTAAAGGGATCTCTAATAACCTTATAGAGGGAACAAAAACTCCTGTCTGTGTACAAATGAAGCAAACAGACTTTATAAAATGTTTTATGGAATTTATTTTTATCGCTTCCTCTCTTGATGACAATATCTTACATTTTTAGTCCAGAATCTGCTGTTCATGGATAGGTTTCATATACAAAATAACAATGCTAGGTTCTTGCCTTTTCTGTATAATTATTATACAGTTTATTTTCCGTCCATTCAGAAGAGGTTTACTTCTTAACGATCTGGATTACGTCCTCATGCTCCATGATGTGGGTTAGGCCCACCCTCTGAGGGCTGTACTTGGTGCTGGTTCCCTGAAATGACAAGACAATGTGAAAGGTGAGGACTTCAATTCCTGGAAAGCTGACCGGTTGAATCTGTCCAATATGTGCCTGATTAAACAGAGATAGAGGAAGTGTTTTCACAAAGTTCAAATCAGAAAGAGATAATCTGAGCAAATAAAATAAAGTATTTGATACCAGATGAGAGTGTTTGGCATCAAAGCAGGCCCAGATCACCACTCTACCACCACCAGCTCTAATTCTTTAAATCTGACATCCTTTTTCTGAAATGCTGCCTCATCTTTAAACCTGATGTGAATCGATGTATCCCATCTGTTCTGATGTGAAACAGGCCTATGTGCTCTTGCATTGAGACCCTTTCTGCCCAATTTCTAACCTTAACTGGGGAGAAAGTTGAGGAGAAAGTTATTTTGGTAGGCTGGACAATCCTGGGGAGACTCACCACAGCTTTTTGAGATCCTTTAACCTCCTTCATGTTGCAGACAGATATATTTAAGCTATTTGATGATTAATCATCAAATAGCTTAATTAGAACCTGTCTGCAACATGATGGAGCCATTTGATGATTAATCAGGATTTATCAAGAGGGGCAGTTTTGGTTGGACTTTAAAAAAATCCTGACTTCACTCAATTAAAAGCTGTGTTTTGTATTTTCTCTGGTTATTTTTGGCATACAATATTTTTTTTAGAACATTAAGTGGACAATAAAAACCCACAGAAATCTGTAAAGCAGTTTTCAAAAAAGGTTTTCATGGTATTAATTGCCCAAACTGCTTCTCATTGTAATAGGTGACAGAATCAGAATTAATGGGATTCATTAATAATAATAAATATGCAATCAATGCTGCAGAGGCCAAATCGCCAGAAAAAATTTCTTATTAAAATAACCTCAATTACAGTTTGTGTTAAAGATGGTAAGAACCACAGGTATGACCTCTTTATAACACGGAAACAAATGTTGTCTTATGTTAAAAATCCGAAATGCTGTGTAATAATTTTGAAAAAATTTTTAAAAAAGTCAAAATTTAGAATTTTCTGTCCTAAATAAAAAAATTAACATCTACAATTTTTTTTTTTTTTTTTTATGTATGAGAAAGAAGAAACCCATTTTTCTCACGTTAAGACGTAGGTGTAGAGCGAACCATCTCTGCGTATTATCTCCATGTTATTAGTTTCTGGCTGAATTCTTCTTATTTCTGCTATTTCAATGACTTATTGATTGCATTAACTCTAAAGCGTTTCCCAGGATGTTAGAAATAGAAACAGGCCCACAGCATCACATATCCTCCACTTTACTTCAGCTTCTTTCAAATGTATCCTTTCTTTCATACCAAACATCCCTGGAATACCTCGTTACCAAAAGGCCCAATCAAACACTCCATTTCCATCCATTTTTTAATTATCTTTTTTTACAATCTTATTCCCTACATTTTAAAAGCTAAAATTGTAAATGGCAATGCAGTTCTTAAAAAAAAAAATGGAAGAATCTTTGGTAGATAATTATTAAATAAGTTCACATTTTCTCTCTTTACAAAAGGTGTCTTTAATGTTTGTGGCTCTAAATGAGTTTTATTAGCAGGACTGAATGTAAAAATGTCTGGATTTTTAAGGATGCAGACCGAAGAGCTAGGGTATAGTGTTCTTTTGAGTGAAATACCCCCATTTCACCACTAGATGGCAGTAATTCTCAAAGCATCCCCTTAAAAGTTACATTTATTTATCTTCCCCATTTGAAGAGAGGCTAAGAAAAACAGGTTAATATGTCGCTTTATGTTGTAACACCAGGGAAAGTAAGGGATCCAAAGTTAGACTCAGAATAAATTAAAATAAACAAATCAATCCAACGTCTCATTTAAAAATGTTGACTGTCCCAGTTAGCTTACTTACCCACACCAAGGCATATTTGAACTGACTGGCTAGAGTTCTGTGGATTCTGTGGCACTGCAGGTGAAGAACAAAAAAAGAAAAAAGTTATGCCCACACATTTTCACTCACTACTTATTTTATATGTTCAAATGCATTGATACTTGTACTAACTGATCAAATCTACTGACCACATGCTCTACTGATGCTCCTCTTCTCATGATGATGGCGTCGTTAAAGTCTGGGCGCTCTGACAGGAAGCAGAGGAATGAGGAGGTTAACTCAGGGATCTATTGTACATTCAAGCCAAAGTGGAAGAGTCCTTCAAAAAGAATACCTCCTCTTTTCTTTGTATAAATGCAAATAAGCGCCAAGTACTCCCACAACGTCTCCAGGAGATAATCCAAGTTCAGCTTCATTCCACAGCTGGGACAAACACAGAGGCAGAGGTCAGAAGCTTCTTTGACTTACAAATATTTCCACATTTATATGATAAATGTGTGTTGAAGGAAGAGGTGGTAGGTGGAAATCCAACCTGATGACAACACTATGAGGTCTGCGAGCCAGACGGTCCACCTCCTCCATGGAGATCTGATCCACCTTATTGTACACCTGATGGCACAGAAGAACACCTGTAAACTCCAATCCGCATCAGGCAAGAGATTTTCAAACATGCATAATATGTCATTTCAAATAAAGAAGAGCTGACGTACATAAAGGCAGGGCATGTAAACTCTGTTTCCAACAATGACGTCGATGAACTCGTCTGGTGTGCTGTCCTCCCTGAAGAGAACTTCTGCATTAAAGATTTCTAATACATTAGGTTAAAGAAATGCTGGGAAAGTGGGAAGGAAAGCTTTTTTTTTTCTTCTGTCATCTCATTGAAGGATACTGTACTCGTGGAGGATGAGCTGGACGAGCTTCTCCGAGCAGTGAGTGAGAGGAACCGTGGAGTTATAGGACAAACCGCCACCTTTCTTAGGCTGCAAGAAGATTGAGAAAAGAACTTCTTATTTACAAAGCTAACCAAACTCAACTTCAACTTTCTCTCTACAGCACCTGCACCTCATAACAAACCTCATAACAGCTACTAATAAAAATAAAGAACCAAATATGGATCACAGTGATACCTTGAAATAAATGTTTGGCTTTGTCCTGTTCAGTCTGATGCCCACCGACTCCAACTCCTTTTCTAGAAGTTCTCTGAAAAAAAAAATAAAAAGAATCTGCTGTTTATAACGACGGTCTTCCGAGGTTACAAACCTTTTTAATATCATCAAACCTTTGGACGTCTCCTTTCGTGGCGTCTAGCATCATGATGACCACATCTGCCGTCCTGGCAACGGCGATGACTTGTCGGCCTCGACCCTTTCCTATGGCAAAGACATGAACCTATGAAGGTTTTGCAGACATGAGAGAAAAATTTGCCATAATGCAGCTAAAATGTACCCTGGGCGGCGCCCTCGATGATTCCTGGGAGATCAAGCAGCTGAATGTTGGCCCCTTTATACTAAAGACCAATAAACAACAGCAGGGGATAGAAAAAAGTAAAGAATTAAAAAAAAATTTTTTTTCTTTAAATAAAAACCAACCAGTTTAAAGCTTGACTTGGAAGAAAATAGTTTAACCAAAGGCACCTCAATGACGCCTGGTATGCAGGTGAGGGTTGTGAATTCGTAGGACGCAGATTCACTTTCTGTTGACGTCATCAAGCTGAGGAACGTGGACTGAAGAGGGAAAAAATGTATCTTTAAATGCATCTTTTATATTGCCGTGGCTTTAACATCACATGATGAGGACATGACAACTAAGCCTGGATGTATGATGAAAATATATATTTTTTTAATGTTTCAGGGAGCTTTTAAGCAGGCAGTTCACAGCTGCAACAAAAAGAGAAAAACCAACCCTGGTTACGTCCACCTACCTTACCAACTGAAGGGAATCCAATTAGCGCGACTCGAGCATCTCCTGATTTCATGACATCAAAGCCCTCACCTTTAGCCCCCGCAGATTTGGACGGCTCCAGGAGCTGAGCTCGGTATTTGGCTAGCTTAGCCTTTAGCAAACCCAGATGGTACTCTGTAGCTGCAGAGTAAAAAAAAAAAAAAAATCATTAAGCACTATAAGCTGCTTCATTCAATCATTTGAAAAAAATGCAATAATAATAATAATAATAATAAATGTTGTCATAAGACAGTAAATTTGTAATTTGCTGTTAACATTTACTCTAAGTTGTCCATAAATTTTAAAATGGGAAACATCTGGAGCATCTCAATCAGCACCACATGTCAGCTGGTTCCTTTAAAGGTTTCTGAACTCCAGCATTGGACAGTTTTACATGAATTTCAGATGAAAATGTTTCTGAATAGGACGGCCCCAAAATTATCATCAAATCTATCTTCAACCACTAGTAGCAGCCATTCAAACATGCCCTTCCCAGTCAAACGCCAACTGAATGGCGGTCCACTTCCCTCCAACTCCCAGTGAATTCCCCTCCAACTTCCAGTCACTGGAGTGACCCCCTCTTGAATATCTTTTTACTCTGACTCCACCCTTTCACTGAATTGAAGTGTCTGATCAGGAGATGACACTTCTCTTTAGATCTTAATGTCCACAAATCATGACAAAAAGAATATTTTACTACAAATCTTGGAGGAATTGTAGGGAACCAGCCAAGGGCCCATCAAGGAAAGTGGAGATTTTTTGAATAGCTACAACTGTACAACAAATTACATAATTATCAAACACGAAGTTGTAAAATATAATCTGCATATTCATGATATAATAATATGACAGTCATGACTTAGAACTGATTCCGCTCTCTCCCTCTCAAGCTCCATGTCCTGTCAGCAACCCTGTAAAATAAATATCAAGGCCTAAACCAGGGCCGGAAAAATCATAAGTTAGAAAATAACAATTAATATATTGAATAAATTCTTTTAAAAATGAAGGTGGTTCGGTCAAAACCTGTTAGTATTACATAAATGAACAAAGTCATATTTTATATTGAACTGTTATACTTGTTCTGGCCTATCATATCCAGCACAGTCAGTGACATCCTGCACCACGCGGGGATATCGCCAAAGGTTACTGCTAGACGTCAGCTATTTACTTATGGCTGCATCCAAGGATATTAATAGAAAACTGAGTGGAAGGAAGAAATGTCCACAAGCAACAGAGATAACTACTGCTTTTTTGGAGGGGTCTAAATAGTGGATTTTTAATTTTCCCTTTGCTAAAATGCCCAACTGGAAACATTCGTCTACATGTCATAAGGAATTTAAATCTGTCTAGGCTCTAGACCTGCAGGAAGTCTTAACATGCACACAGATCCATAATACGCTGCATTATAATTATACTGCTTACTGTAAATGAGGCCATCCTAAACTGCAACAATGCACGTAGGGTGGTAAACATTAGTCTTTAGATGCAAAACCCCATCATGCACCGCAACATATTTTTGCAAAAATATTCAAACATAAATTTGCCAAATATAAGAGGTACATCGTAGTTCAGTTTAAAGAAAGCGTTTTAGTTTTATTATAATTTAGATGGTTGCAAGGATTTTACATTTTCAAGAAATATAAAATTGCACCATATGCCAACCGTCACAAGGATGTGCATGACAAGGAATGGATATATATTCTGCATGCATCATTTATCAGGCATCCCCAAAGTGGGTCCTGGAGGGCCGCTGTCCTGCAGGTTTTAGAGGTTTCCCTGCTCCAACACAGCTGATTTTAACTGAAAGCTGATTAACAGGCTGTTGCTCAACTTCAATCATCATAATCAGCTGTGCTAAAACAGGGAAACCTCTAAAACCTGCAGGACAGCAGCCCTCAAGAAACGACTTTGGGGATGCCCGATTTAGGTAGTTAACATTGTATTACGGTACTTCTTGAGCTCCTGGAGATATTTACTGTCACAGATAGGTGAGAGTAAGTGTTGGGGCCGGTATGATTTAAGCTCGCTGAAATTAGGACCGGCCCACCGGGCAAATGCCCAGTATCACAGATAACCAATCTGAGCCTGCTCGTGGATCTGTACGCCTCCAGGACTCTGGGGAGTGCAGGGAAGATCGTGGCTGATCCCTCGCACCGCAGCCACAAACTATTTTAGTCCCTCTAGGAGGCTGCGGTCCATCAGGACCAAAACCTCACGCCATAGGAACAGTTTCTTCCCATCCGCTACCAGCCTTATCAACAAGGCCCAGAGTGTCACACTGACACTACCTCTCTCCCTCCCTGGATCAGGACCTGGAACAGAAGCTACACCAATGCAGCATCTCAAGACCTCCTGCGTTACATTAACAGCCTTCTAGTATATACTATTTATTGTATGTTTTATAATGTATATTGCTATAGAGTCTGTGTGTGTGTATATATATATATATATATACATAATTTGTCTGCACCATCAACACCAAGTCAGATTCCTTGTAAGTTCAAACCTACTTGGCAATAAATCTGATTCCCAGCTGAGCATGCAGGTTTTTACTCTTTATTGGAGCTTTTTAACTTCTTGTTACTCTAAGATCAATATCAAACCTATGTCTTTAGATATTTAAAGCGGGGTTGAACTTTTTTTTATTGTTGTTGTTTCGGGGCAGGTTTCGACCTCATTACTAAATTAGTTTGTATTTTCCGAGCCAAAGCTAACCAGGTCAGCAGCTGCAGCTGTTGGTTAGCTAGCAGCTCTGCTCTGCTTTACCTTTGTTTTTCTGGGTCCGAGAAATTTCTTTCTCTATTTCCGCGATTTTCTCCAAAATACCCATTGTTGCAACCCAGGCTTGCTGCAGCCAATCTGTTGGGGAGAAGAAAAAAAAAAAGGAATTACTGGAGAAACGTGTCAGCTTTGTTAGCCAGCCAAGGCTAACTGCAGTCTAGTGAGAGGTGACAGCTAAGACCCAGCGGTTAGTGCCGTGGTTAAAGGGGTAGAAGTGTTAACAAGCTTTCGAATAATACAAAAAAATGACTGTAAGTCACATATGAAAATAATATTGAAGAAGTTTACTTTAACAGAGGGTATAATCAACAGCATGCACACTCTGCCGGTGGGTTGGAGCGCAGAGTTCCTCCGTTAAAATGAATCCCCGCCCGGTTCGGTATTGCTCTGAAGTCACTGCGCTTCTACACTAAGGTTTATGGTAAGAAGGGTGGTGCGTTTAGGTGTACATTTTAGGCTAGGATTTATAAAAAAAAAGATCTAAAATGAGGTAAAATAAATTGTTTATTTGAAGAAAAAAAAAAGTTTTGTCTTAAAGCGTCACCAGAAATTGTAGGTATTTCTCAGTGTAATATTGGGTCCTTTTTAGGTAGTGTTGTATGTCTTATACAATTATAAACATTCTACTGCCATTGAAAAAACACACTGTCACACTTTTTGTTCTAAATAAGGATAAAAAGAAAAAATAGAGAAATCAATGGGTCCCTCTTTCTCTGGTAATAATTCAGAAGATATAAATAGGCACAAATTCATTGGGCCATAGCAGCGCTGGTTCTAGAATAAATCTACCAGGTTGGGGCCAGTGTTTACATATGAAAACTGTGATCCTGTACATTTAGAGCTGAAGCTTATAGCTGAATGTAATTTCAAAATAATTGTTAAAGTAAATTGTAAAAACAAAATATAAAATCGTTTAAAGGTTGTTTTTTTTTCCTGTCTGTGTATACCATCATAAGAAATGTATTATTACGTACCAAAAACTAATATAAAAAATTAAACATTTATTAAAATAGATTAATTTGCCCTATATTTGAGCAGGCAAATAAGGTAATCTGCTAAAGGAATGAACATTTTTGCTCTTGAAATATAATTGTTTGATTAAATTTACTTGAAATAAGATAATGAAGTTTTATTTGAAACATAAATTGTCTTATTCCATCCACAAATTGTCCCTTTAAATGAAGTGAAAATATGTTTAAAGAAAAAATGTACTCACTTTTATTTAACAGTATACTGGAGGATGTTATTTTTCTGGGTGGATCATCAAAATAAGTGGTCCTCTTTATTGTCAATCATTCTGATTTGTTTACCTAAGGCCGCCCTATGTGCCCATCCCTGTTTTCACTTACTGGTGGTGAGTCTGACATAGTGGAAAAATTGCAAATCTTCCTTTGGAAAGTAGGCTTGTATGAGTGATGCCAACAGCAACTTTTAAACAGAGCGTGCATGAGGAGAAAAGGGCTTGTCCATGCTTTTGCATGCATTTAATAGGCATCTCACGAAAATCCTCCACTGTACCTTTGAATGTGTGCAGCACATGGGACCAGTTTTACCCTCTTATTGGCCCCTGTCTAGAATCGCCCATGTGCCACAGTAAGAAATATTAATGAAATACAAAAAAAATGCATAATGAGACCATAACAGTTAAATTAAATTAAGAATAATTCAAAATATTTAAAATGAATGATTGATTGTATTGTTCTTACACCAGTAACAGTACAATAGGACTAGAAAAAGTTTTTTTTTTTTTTGTATTTAAAAAGTCAGTTTTTTATTATTCAATGCTCGTGAATGTCATTTAGTTTGCGGCTTCACAGATTTTTATTACAATATATTGTAATAGTTGACTTGAATTCACCAGCCAGTTCACCGCAGTCTGTTACGGCCGTAACAGACTGCGTAGAAGCGCACAGCGCCGTTGTCTACACGCATTAAATCGCGGGGGACTCTCCTCCACACAACACCAGGAAGCAGTACCGTTCCCATAAAAAGTCCGTGAGAAACAAGGAAATTCGCAATTACGAAACTTGACCCCCCCATTGAGTTGCTCCAGTTACCCAAATTAACACCGAAGATGAGCGCACGGAACAGAGGAAATTAGATACCGGCGATGTTTCCAGTCGTAACTAATTTAATATCTTCCAGCAGTCATTTTTGTTATCTATCGGTCACTCAGAGGTACTAACTGACGAAAATATGGCTGAGCAACCAACAGCCAGAGGACAATCGACCGCCACCCCATCGGAGTTCGTAGGTTTTCCCTTCCCGATTGCTGCCCAGCAGCAGGAAAGCTCCGAGAAAGGACACGAGCAAAGCGGGGAGGCAAAAAAGAAACCGTGTAGAGCCTGTATGGACTTTAAGTCCTGGATGAAACTGCAGAAGCAGCAAACCACAGCAGCAGCTGTTCAGGTGGGTCAAAGGGTTCAGGTGGGGGTGGGGGTTCTGTTCTCTACAGAAATCCACTAATTTATATTTTTAGTTTTTAACAAGTGGTTCATTTACAAAACATCCCCAAATGGCATAATACTGCCACTGCCCCCCTTTTAGGACTAGGTGACCTTGGAGCCTTTTCTCATAATTACATTCAATCTGTTAAATGCTACAACCCGGAGGTCTTCTACAAGGGGTCTGCAAACCCTAGGGTACTGCAAAAAAAAAAAACAAAAAAAAAAAAAAAATTTTTTATACTACCCTGCAATTTTTTCCACTAATTGAACTGTCTTTAAATCCTCATTGACATGAATTCAGCACACTGTAGTAAACAGATAAATGAAGGTAGAAGATCTTTCAGTTATTAATGCACACATTCAGCGACACATAGGAGCTCTTTCAAGCTGGGCACCGTTTCATTCACAACACCTGTCCCATCAACCAGGAATCAGATATACTTTAATAATCCCAGAGTGAAATTACTTTCGTTACATTATTCCATCTGTAATAGCGTGACTATAGGACCAGTTTGATATAACACAATTTTTGCCATTATTTTGGGGGTCCTAGGCCTGGAAAACATTTAAGACTCCTGCTGTAACCAATTGACCTTTATTGGTTTTACTGTCCCTTCTGTTCTGCAGGAGAAGCGTGCACCAGAAACAGAGCAGACGGAGCCTCAGTGTCCACTGGACAGAGAGGAGTTGGGACGTAGCTCCTGGTCCCTCCTGCACACCATGGCAGCATATTACCCCGATCGTCCGTCTTCCACCCAGCAGCAAGATATGCGACAGCTAATCAACCTTTTCTCCAAGTTCTACCCATGTGAAGAATGTGCAGAAGATCTCAGGGGAAGGTAGAACACGACCACACATGGTTTTTGGCAGGTTGCATACTCTCATCATAGACATGAAAGATATTTGAAGCTTTTAAAGACAGCTTTATTGTATTTTTTTTTAAGTTGGAATGGTTGTCTGCTGTAGATTGAGTCGATCTAGATGTTTGACTCTCTTTTGTTTTGTTTTTTAGCAAAATCAATTAATTTAAACGAGTCTCTCAGCTCTGGAGCATGGTCCATAATTTATCAAAAGGGTTGAGGTTGGAATCATTCCATAACATTACCGCCTGCCTTATCACATTGGCTGTGATCACAGTTAGAAAACCAAGTTGAGTCCCATCTTTAACCATCTAACCAACTTTATTAGTGTTAAAGCAGAAAGATAAGTTGGTCTGGATGTTGAAGAATCGCCAAGGTTCATAAAGACTATAAACAGAAATGCTCTGGATTAGTTATCACTGAAGCATGTGATAAAGGAATGAGGAGAGGAAGTAAACACCTTGTCCTAAATTAATCCCTTTAAGCCTAAATGAAGACGTTTGCTGCTGCCAGCATTTACAAGCCACATACCTACTGGAGGGAAGATTATATTTATACATTTTTGGGCACATAAGACAAAGATTGACCTATTTGACGACAGTGACTGACATGCTGGTGGCAGCATCATGCTGTGGGACGGTTACTCTGCTGATGCCGTCAATAAGGTGAATGAAAATGATGCAAGAGCTTCACTTCAGCCCCACTGAACATTAAAGACCTTGTTTGAAAATCCGATCAGTGACGTTAAAACAAACGATAAAAATATTAGATATATAGCAGCAAATATGCAAGAAGCTTTTACATGTAATTATTTAATTATTCCAACTAGGAAAAACAGTGAATATATGTATTTAAAGCTTATTAACACATAATGAGAGGATGGTGTCGTCAAAAACAAAAGACAACTCTAAGAAAAATCCCATTTCCTCCCCGCAGATTGAAGACCAACCACCCGGATACGAGCAGCCGCCACGCGCTCTCCCAGTGGTTCTGCCGTCTACATAATGAGGTCAACGTCCGCCTGGGGAAGCCTGAGTTCGACTGCTCTCTTGTGGACGAGAGATGGAGAGATGGCTGGAAGGACGGCTCCTGTGACTAAATAAACCGGTTCCTGCTGAAAAACCCAGCTCGCTCTGATTGAACTATTTTGTAAAGATGCTAAAATGTAGACGAGTGAGTGATATATCTCTACCTTTAGTTGTTTTGTGATGAGGTTTTGTGACAAGTTTAATTGTAAAATAAAATCTCTGTAAATCATATTTTGTTGTTTTTAAATTAATATAAAAATAAGTTATAAGTACATGTGTTTATGGGATCATTTCTTAAATGCCTCCTCTCGTGTTACTATGACAGATGTTGTTGCAAAAATGTTATTGATTCTAACTTTTATGATTTCATTTTCTTTTAGTCCGATTTTCCTAGAGGAATAATGAGCAGTCAGTATCCAACCTGCAGCTGATGAATCCTATAAAGGCCCGGTTGGATGAAGAGAAAATGGATCTAAACAGACAAAATGTAGCGTCACCATTTCACTCTATTGCAGCAAAGTGTTTTAGTGGAGCTATTGATTTTGATTTAGATACTACATGCTATATAAATATCTCAACATATTATGTCATGATATTAGAAAACTAAGTATTTAGTGCAGATATTTACAATTTTCCTGATAGATGACCGTGAATTTAAAAGATTGAAACTGTCTATTATCTCCAGATCTAAACCAGCAGATCCAGAATACCAACAGCTGTGTTCATGGACTCATTCATAGTGTGACACCTTATTTAATAATCAATGTTCAAACTACAAACCCTGGTGGGTTTTTTTTTTCTTTCCTATGCTTTAAGATTTCTTATAGAAAATGTCAAAGTGCTCATCAGAGCCCCTTAGCGATGTATGAGGTATGATGGCATCCTCACAAAATCACTTCACAAGAAAAATACTATGTAAATGAAAAATATAAGTGATTATATGAAGAAATTGATTAGGATAAAAATGTCCTTCCTGAAAAAAAAATAAAAAAATTAATAGATAACTGCTTACATTTTGAGATCAAAAGGTTGTTTGTTCAATAAGTAAATTGGTTTTTAAACAAACATCTGGCATTTAAAATACTCTTTTAATAGGCTTGCTTGATAAACAACACATTAGGTGGTAGGAAATGCTTCTTTAAACTTTTAAAAAGATGCATGCATGTGGCAATTTGGGCTATAAATGCTGAAGGATGAATAGAGACAAAGACATTTAATCATAAAGACAATAAACCTCTTAGGTGTATAGGGAATTGCTGGATTTAGGAATTTAGTATTTGTAAGTAGAAATAATAAGACCACTTATTAAATCATGATGGACATCCTCAAGATGCTTATAGTGGATTTTAATAGAACATATAAAGGAGGTCAACCCCAATTTATCTGACATCAGCTTTACTGATACTTGAGGTGTGCGTTTTTTTTTGTTGGCGGTTCTAGACAGGGGCCAATAGGGGACAGTGTCTCTGCAGAACTTGTTCTGGCCCCTGTATGGGGGTCGCCACCCCTGTGGCCACCCCTACCATTGTTTTCCCTCTAATACAGATGGTGGCAGCAGTAATACTCTCAAGTGATATATTCAAAACATTTACATTTTTTGTGGTTAATTATGCACATTAATATACTAACATCAAAAATAAGTACAGAGCTTAATAGATACTTAATGAATAAATAATCAATTTATGTAGATATTAGTGCTTGTAAATATAAGTTTTATGTAGAACGTTTATTAATAAAAGTAGGTAAGTAATGACAATGGAAAAGATTTATGCCCCAGAACTCAAAACTGAAAGAGTTTTATCAACTACACCTTTTATCTAGAAATTACGGATGTTTAAATATATGCGTCTATTTGTTAGCAAAGGCTGTAGGAAAGTATAGTTTGTTTTTATTTAGAAAATATGGATGTTTTGCTTGTTAATTTTCCTGTTGGAACAGTGCAGATTGACCCTGAGGTTCTGATGCCTGTATACTTTCGGCCACCCCTCGGTGTGCATCAGTTATTGCCTGGCCACTCTTATATATAATATCTGGCTATGCCTCTGCCCCTGTACTGAAAACACAGACTGTGTCCCAATGTCCGCCCTAATCACTATATAGGGCACTATATGTTGGTTACACCATTTTAAAGGAGTCTTGGAAAGTCTAGACTCTAGAGGATGAAAAAGTAGGGGACTTGAAATTTTCCACAATGCACCTTAAAAAGTAGTCATTGATGGTCACTAGATATGCAGATATATCCCAGAATGCTTTGCGCTGAGAGCTCTCCTCGCAAGGCATTATGATTTGCTGTCACAGCGGCTTGCTTTTGCCATAGGCTGTCGCTACTCGTCAGCGGCGACTAATAACAAAGATGCCGCAGACACCACGCAGTGAAGGAAGAGTTATGTGACCAACGGGGAGTAAAGAAGTAATCAACTGAGTTCACTATACTATAAAGTCCACTGTATAGCCCCCGCTGTATATAGTGAATGAGGGATCTAGGGGTTAGGGTGGACATTCGGAAATAGCCTTACACTAAAAAAATAGAAATATTTTTTAGTAATGTTTTTTTTTTTCAAATAAGGTGTATTTTGATGTTTGATATTTAAAAATCAAAATACTTATACCTTTGGTAGATCATAATAATGGATTGCTTAAAGGGGCAAATATGCTTATTTGAAGAAAATATTATTTTTTTAACTCAGCTTTTATAGTGTAATACTAGATAAACGAATTATGATGATATATGCAGACAGAAGAAATCGTAACTAATTTGTTCCTGGGAAAAATTTCAATTTCACCTTTTAACAATTATTTAGTAAATGCAGTTAATTATAAGCTTCAGTCACAAGATAAGATCTGTTTTTATCTGTTAGATCAGGAATCTGCAACCGTGGCTTTGTGGCTCAGTGACTTATGTGCTCTTTCCATGTTTGTTTTTTCTGCTTGTATGTTATTCTTTTACTCTGAGCCCCCATGTGGCCCCCATGTAGCCTCCTGTAAAATTAGTCTAGAAACAGCACGACCTTCATGATGTTATTGAATATTTCTCATATTTTTGTGGTGAATAATTTGCAGACGGTCCCTCCTGCATTTGTGGACCAGCCAGCCCTGCATGGGGAGAGTTGGTAGCAGAGAAGTGTCATTTTTGTAGACAGGAGTGGAGAAACCATTAGATATTTTTTATAGCATTTTCCAAAGAGAAACATTTCTAATTCTGACTACATTTAGATGGGGGGCCAGAGGTGGCCATGGCCACACTAAGCGAATCATTGACCACCCCTACCACTTTTTCCCTCTAATACAGACAGTGGCAACAGTAGTACTCTCAAGTGGAATATTTTAATTTTTCATATATTAACATTTAGACACTGTGGTTAATTATGCACATAATTATACTGAAATTAAAGATAAGTACATAATTCATGCTCTTTTCAGAACTAGATTTTGTGTTATATGGGGTAAAGAGAAAATGACGTGTCTCTACAAGTCATCTAGGAGTCTTCAGTGAAATCATAGATCGATAACTATTTTAATAAAAACTTATTAAATAATCAATTCATGTAGATACTTTTACATGTAAATATAATTTTTTGCAGAATGATTATTGATAAAAATAAGTAATGACAATGGAAAAGATGTTTGCCCCAGAACTTAAACCTGAAGGATTGTATCCACTATATGCGTCTATTTGTCAGCAAAGGCTGTAGGAAAAAAGGATAGTTTGTCTTTATTTAGAAAATATGGATGTTTTGCTCGTTAATAATTGTTGGAACAGTGTAGATTGACCCTGAGGTTCTGGTGCCTATCCTACGGAAGAGGATTAGGGCCGCTGAATTTTTCAATTTTATTTCAGTATAATATGGGAGAAAAAATATTGTGAGAAAAAAGTCAGAATTGTGAGAAAAAAGTCAGAATTGTGAGAAAAAAGTCAGAATTCTGAGAAAAAAGTCAGAATTCAGACTTTTTTCCCATATTATACTGAAATAAAATTTAAAAATCAGTTAACTTGTTTTATTTTTTCAGTGGCCCTAATCCTCTTATGCACTATCCACTTTTCGGCCACCCTTATATAAATTTTCTGGCTACGCCTCTGCATTTTAGCCTAACTTACACTTACAAACAACAACAAAAAAAGGTTAGGCCTTTCCTTTTTAAGCAGTGTAACTGGATTCAGTCGTATTAAGAGGCAGAAGTCCACTACGGTTTGGTGCTGAGAGCCTTAACCCGCCCCCCCCCCTCCCTCTATCGCAGCTCTCTGGCTCCTGCGCGTCCCTGCGCCACTGGGAGCGCGCAGGACCAGTCCCTCCATCCTGCCGCGGAGCCGGGGAGCGTGGAGCCGCGCAGAGCGCACACTGACAGAGAGCCACAGAAGATGGACGGAGTGGGATCGTTCGGAGCGGGCCGAACCGGGACCACCGTGGACCCGATCACGTTCGCTAAACAGCCTCAGACTATCCTGAGAATTCTCTCCTGGGTGAGATTCATTTATGTTGCATTTTTCCTCCTCCCGTTAATGTGTCCATGCGTGTATTTGCGTGGATCCCGTGACTTGCCCCCCCAACGCTGTAAATGTAGACAGTGGAAATAGGAAGGCTGATTAGCTGGGTGTGTGTGGAAACAGGAAAATAGAAAAAAAAGGCGAATTGCTGTGTATATTGAACAGATGTGGTGCAGGGTGTTACCAGGGCCTGCTGTTTGGCTGAATCCATCTATATCTGCTTCCACTACAGATGTTTTCCGGGCTCCAAAGTGACCTTATTGCTACTAATCTCAGGTTACACCTGCTTTATAAACACACCGCAGATTAAGGGAATCACAAACCTAATTATCAAGCAAATTAGCCCATTTTCTTAAACAAAATGTGTTTTTTTTTCCTACGTAGCCTATAATATGCTCACAGCGTAATATAAAAATCATTCTATATTTTTGAAGTGATTTTATTTCCAGCTGATGGTTTTACTGATTTACCCTACACGGTTGTCGTTCGTCATCTCACCTGTGATTGGTCCGCCACCATCATTACGCACGCGGGGCTACGGAGATGCGTCGTGATCTGACGTTCGGGTTCCACGGAGCAGCTCCTCTTTTGCAGGGAAATGGTTTCTGAAACATGCATCTTAAGTGCATGCAGTGCTCACACCACAATACAGCTTCTGGTTGTATGGGTGACTTGCTTTGTGTGCGTCTGTTTTCCTCACTAATGGATTTTTGCACAGCAGCAGTATCTGGAGATACAGTGATTCCAGAGCCACAACAAGGCAGACCTGGGCCCTAGGAAAAATTAGACTCCAGGTGTAGGTTTGCAGAGGGACCATAGGGACATGTCCCCACCAAAATTTTGGCATGACGTACTTGTCCCTACTAATAATTCTATGTGAACAACATCTTTATGATTTACAATACAGTGTTGTTGCAGCAGTCGCTTCTTTTCTCACAACTTGTATACTGAAGTCAATATTTTAAATGCTCAGTGACAGTTCCTCTTATAGTTCCCGCGCCCATGTAAATACAATAAATCTATTTGCAGTCCTTTGAATATGTTATTTTGCTTTGTTTTACAATAAAGTGTCCTGTCTGCTAATGTGGCAATAAGAATAATTGTCTTGATGCCAAAAAGAGCCCACCAGATTTTACTTTTACAAGTGAAGCAGTAGGGCTATTGCCATAGTGTTCCGCTTGATTCATGCATGTAAATAGCTTTATTGTAATTATGCAGGGAGTTTTACAGATTATATGGACACTGCAATGTAAGTAGAACAGAAGAGGAAAAACAGAAAAAAGATGAAATAAAAGAGAGATAATGATAAAAATTTTCAGCCTGCTTCATCACCTGCAAAGAGATATAAAAAGAACAGCACAACCGAAAGACATGGTACGAGACATACAAAAAAGTAACACCTAGATACTATCGCTGAAGTAGTATTATTTAATCTGACATGTACTCTGTGTTACCTGAAGATAAGAATATGGGCTTTCTGTATGGAAGTGAATCTCTGTGTACCTGGAACCAAGCATATCAAATAAAAAAAATAATAAGAGGGGGTTTACCTCTGCACACATCTATTTCTTCAAAAGAAAACATCGGATAAGTACACATACAACAGACATATTTGGTTAAAAAGTCACGTATTTACCTTCCATCATAGACATTGGTAAGCTCAAATGTAACCCTTTTCAAAGTGTTAAGATGTCCCAATTTTACATTATTCCAAGCCACTGATGCTTCAAACATTGATAAACAGCATCTTGTGTGTGTAATGCTTATAAGATTTGTATAAATGTAGCAAAAAATGCTGTTTTCTCTTTAAACTAAATGCGCCCTGATGCTCACGTCAAGCATTAAAAAAAAAAATAGGAGCATGCATAATACGTAGGACCAGTGGCATCAGACCAATTCAACTTAAGACCAATAGAGTCCTACCAAAGTTGAGATCAAATCTATGCCCTTGACTTCTGGAACCCTCTTTCAGTTGCCTTCATTATGTGTTTATTACAGCTTGTTTTAAAGCTAACATGTGAGCAAACAATATTTTTGCAGATAATCAATGGCAACTTTAAATTGAGGTCTGCATTGGTGGTTTTTCTGAGCTGTCATAACCTACTTCATGTTTTCAGGTAGGTTCTGTTTTATCGACGCCTTAAATCTTCTCTGGATGAGACCTTTGAAGCAGAATTGAATCATTGCTTAATTACAAAAAAAACTAAAAAGAATTTTATATAAGAATTTTATTTGCATCTGAATGCAAAGTGACAGATGTTGCAATCGACCCCAGACTGTTAAATTGTTTAGGTATCTTTAAATCAGTTGTGACCAATATAAAACATTTTATAGTTTATGTGATAATTCTTATCATTATAATATGCATAACTGTTTTGATTAAAATATGACAAATCAATTTTAAAGGGTTATTCATTTGCTTTGATCAGATGACAGTTATGAGTAGGCCTTATATGCAGAAGCGAACAATTCAGATTGATTTGAAACTCACAGTTTCATAAAGGCACGGACCCAGACACAGACAAAGCTGTTCCTCCTCTAACATGATGCACTTTGTTATATTTCTTTAAAAAAAAAAAAATAGAACAAATATTAAAAATACCGTCTTTGTGGTCTGTTTCTTATTAATGAGGACAGTAGCAACCGCTGTCCCTCCTTCCTGTTAAGCTCAATTTGCTAAATATTAACTTATCATCTGTTTAAACTATGTAGGTTTGGGATAAATTCCCCCTAAAACATGACCACAATAAAGTAAAAAATAACCCTTTGCAAAAACGTTCACACCCTAAAAACTGTTGTTGTTGTTTTTTTTTTTTTTTTTTTTTATAACCAATAAATCCCGTAGCAAATCTAGAATCTGCTTGCTATTCCTCTGCAGTGGTGGCCATCTTATTAAGCATGTGCAGTATGGGTGGCATTACTCTAGCTTGTTTCATATTGGAGAAAAATTCCATGTTGTGGCCTTCCACTGTTGCAATTTCCCCAATGTTTCCTCATTAAAAGCAGAACCAATTGTTATTTTATATAGAACCATGTCGGTTAGATTACTTGTACTACCTTTTGGCATATACTTGGGTTTAACATTAAAATGCAAGGAACATGAAATCATGAGAAGAATCATGTCAGGGGACAAATTAAGGGTGTGTGATTTGACAGAAAAATGTATTATGATATAAGCTTTTAATATCAATTGATATCAATGATTATTTATGTATTTTTTGTTGTTGTTGTTTTTTTACCTGTTTGAAATAAGGACTAGGGTAAAGGGGAGAATTTAAATGACAACCCCGATCTTATTTTAATATCACATTTAAAAAATAGATCAGCCCACCACCAAGCTGAGGTTCCGGCTAAATCCTTTACTTTGCCTACATCCCCCAGCATAACGTGCAGTTCTGGATTAGAGTTCAGTATAAATATACAAATGATTTTCATAAGGTATCTATTGCAATATATATTGTTATTGTTTTATTGCCCCGCCCCAGGACAAAGACCAGCATTCTTTTGACTAAATCGTAAATTAACATTTTCACCAAATTCAATTGCAAAAAGATTCCCATTTAAAAATGCTTACAAACTGTTTTGGAAACTGACTTGGCATTGAAAAGAGAGGATACTGCTGTTAAGGTAGTAATTTGAAACCCCTGTTGAGAAATTTGAGAAAATCAGTTAAATGATGCAGCTTTATGATGCTAAAAGCCATTTCATTCCACTGATTCAACCAAAGCTCTTGAGCATCTATCTGCTCAGATTACGCCCACTCATGTGATTAGGGCAGAATGTGGGGTCTGACATTATCCCATTGTGTGTCCTTTCTTCATCATATGACCCAGACCCCTAGTATGAGTGCATTCTTCTCTGTGTTGGTGCATCACATGGTCTTATTATTCCGAACAGTGTTAGTCAGCTGATCAATGTCAGATTTAAGGTTCTGAACACAGAGAAGAGGCCAAACAGGAACTGGGTGAAGAAATAGGTGCATCTGGGGAAAAAATGGGGGAAAAAAAACGATCAAGAACAGAAAAACCTTGCGGCTTTAGCAAAAGAAACCACTTTTGTTTTGGCATTTTGTATGCAGGGCGGTTTAATTCTGTAGATTAGTTGAAGCACCTATATCTTTAATCAGAAAAGGCCGATGTAGACGGGGCAATGTGATTTTAATGATCCTTGAATTAAGTTTTGTTGCTCAAAGACAAAACCAAAAGGACAAACTTGATTACCATCGAAATACATATATTTTATTGCAAAAATTTTGTTTTAGACCTAGACTTAGACAAACTATTGTCATTTTGTATGCACAGTGTATACAAAATGAAATTTCAAAGCTTACAGCTTTCCGAGACTGAATTTGCAGCAGCTTGGCAGTGAAATGAACATTTCCATTTATAACGTGCAGCATTGATCAAAATGTAAACAGTATAGGAGAGACATGGTGGAAAAGGCATTGATGTGGAAGGTTTAG